>NW_026868095.1:0-74387 GCF_020745735.1 Hemiscyllium ocellatum | reverse complement strand
TTTATACACTGAAGTGCTGGGCTATTCCATCATGGAGGAAGGGGTTATTTGTGAAACCTCTTCCTCCAGTGAATTGTTAATTGTCTCCAACGTTTCTCGACTAGATGTGGAAGGACTGCAGAGCTTGGATCTGACCTTTGCTTATGGGATCACTTAGCTCTGTTTATCACCTTTTTTTACTGCTTATGCTGTTTGGTGCACAAAGTAGTCCTGTTTGGTGGCTTCACCAGGCTGACACTTCATGTCAGGTTTGACTGGTGCTGCGCCTGCCAATCTGCACATCCATTGAACCAATGTTGATCCTTGATTGATGGTAATTGTTGCGGAGGGGGGTATGCAGGTCATGAGGTTGTGTGGCTGTTCAATTCTTGCTCTATAGATGAACCACCAGCACCTTATGGACACCCAACTTGAACTGTTAGATCTGTTCGAAGTCTGCCCTATTTCGCACTGTGATAGTACCACCCAAATGGTGAATGTTATTCTCAATGTGAGGTTTGACTTTGTCTCCACAATGACTATGCGGTGGTCACTCTTACCGATACTGTCATGGACAGATACTTCTGCAATTGGTGTTTAGTAAGGCTGTGGTCAAGTGTATATTTTCCTCTTGTTGGTTCCTTCACTGCCTGCCGCAGAAACCACTCTAGCAGTTATATCCTTGAGGACCCAGCCTTCTCGATCAATAATGCTGTAGCTGAGACACTGTTGGGGGTGAACATTGAGAATACCCCACCCAGAATGCTACCCTCAGTGCTTCCTCCAAGTGTTGGTCAGCATGGAGGAGTACTGATACATCAGTTGAGAGATGCTTGGTACTTTGGTAATCAGCAGGAGGTTTCCTTTACCAAATGCAAACTAATGCCATGGGATACGGAGTCACTGTTGAGGACTCAAGAGCAATTCCCTTCTAACTGCATCCCACTGTGCCGCCACCTCTGCTGTGTCCATCCTGCTGATGAGACAGGACATATCCGGGGAAGGTGATGGGGTGTCTAGGTCATAGTCATACTCACAGAATCATACCTTACAGACAATGTCAGGCTGTTGCTTGATGAGTCTGTTTATTTCTATTCACTGTTTACTGCCAGCTGTCCCATTCTCGAAACATGCCCATATATTCCGCCCAATCCACTCAGATTTGATATTGCAAATTGGGCTTGGAGCTTTTACCAACATTTTCCTAAAAATCAAAATGTTTTACATCCATTGCTGCTCTTTCATTTGTCAGCCAGTCTGCTTCTCAAAACATAATTCCCATTTCATAAATCTATGTTAGTGTTGTCTATGACTATTACTTTCAGCCACAATAATTCTGCTAAACCATTTACTTACTATGTTCTATGTTCCACGTACTCTATCATTTTCCCACACCAGACTTGGTTTTCCTTATATTGTTAGAAAGTTTTGTGAAGACAGAACTGAAGTAGTGGCTTCATAGTTCTGCCATTTCCCTGTTCCCCATTCTCCATTCTCTGGTTCCAAACTGTAAGGAAACTACACTTGTTTTCTCATATTTCTCACATTTGACATCATTTAACAAGCTATTACAGTTCACACTTATAACCATTATGAATATAACTCTTCAGAAACCCATCAATTCCTGCCTTAAAATGCTCCAATAATTGACCTTCCACATGGTACACTCACAGGAGCAAAGACTCTGTGCCAACAGAAGGACAGCACGATCTATATTAGTCACTTTTTCTACAGCAGTCCCATAGCCTGGAATGTTATGACACTTCCAAGTGCTTGTCCAAGTACTTTTTAACGATTGTGAGGTTACTCGTGATAATTCCCCTCTCAGGAAGTAATCCCAGAAGCCACACCTCGAGGTGAAAAAATGTTTAAATCATCTCTGAACCTCAAACTTTTCACTATAAAGTGTGCTCCTTTGTCTTGACCCTCTGACTAAAAGGAACAGCTGCTGTCTATCCCCCCTGTCCGTGTCGCTTATAATCTTATCCTTCTGAATCACTGACTCCTCAGCTTTCTCTGCTCCAAAGTAAACAACCCGAGCTTATCCAGCCTTCTCCATAGCTGATATGCTCTACCCCAGGGACATCCTGGTGAATCACCTCTGCACCCTCTCCAGTACAATCACATCCTTCCTGGAATGTGGCTCCCAGAGCTACATACAGTATTCCATTTTGGCCGAACCAAAGCCCTGGAAGGTCTTATGTCTACACCCTGATTAGGAAACACAATACTCAAGGTCCAATTCTTAACTAGTCCATTAACCTGCCCAGCAGAAAGTGAGGACTGCAGATGCTGGAGATCAGTGCTTTAAAAATGTGTTGCTGGAAAAGCGCAGCAGGTCAGGCAGCATCAAAGGAGCAGAATCGCCGTTTCGAGCATAAGCCATTCTTCAGGAACCTGCCCGAAACATCGATTCTCCTGCTCCTTTGATGCTGCCTGACCGGCTGAGCTTTTCCAGCAACACATTTTTTAAGCATTAACCTGTCCAGTCACATTCAGGGAAGTGTAGAGAAGCATAATCTGAGCTTCCCAGTGTGCTGCCATTCATTGAGTCCTCCCCTGCCTGGTTCCTTCTCCCAATGTTCATCACCTCATATTTATCAAGGTAACATTGTACCTGTTATTGATCTGCCCATCTGACCATTTCATCTGCATCTTCCTGTAACTTAAGGCCTTCCTCCTCACTGCGAACCAACCGGTCAATCTTTATGTCAAATGTCCACTTACTTATCACACCTCCCTGCCTCTCCACCTTGCCCCCTCCACATTCACATTTGTTTTTGTTATGAATAACACAAACAATAAGGGATGCAGCACTGCTCCCTGTGGTGCACCAGGTCTCCAGTCACACAAACAGCTTTCTCTCACTACCCTCTGCCTCCCGCCACTAAGACAATTTTCGTTGTAACTTGTCAAGTTATCATTTATATTGTGAGATTTTACATTATTTTTCAGTTTCCCAGCTGGAAATTTGTCAAAGGCTTTCCTACAAAGCTAAAGAATCGACCTCCTCAAACTAATTCAATCAAATCCATTAGGTGCCACTTCCTTCTGATAAAGTCATGATGATTATCCCTGATCAGACCTTTCGACTCTTATTGGAGTTCAATTTTCTCCTTCCCTATTTTCTCCAGTAGTTTCCTTAACAGTGACCTAGTACCCGCTCGTCTATAGTTCCCTGGTCTATCTCTCCCACCCGAACTGTGAAGTGGAATCGTGTTAGCAGTTCTCCAGTTCTCTGGCACCTCCCCTATGGTCAGAGCCTAATTAAAATATTTAGTCAGGGTCTTTCCTCCATTCACCCAACAGCCGCCTGTGATAAAATTCATTCAGACATGGAGATAGGTCCAAATTTATACAGAACAAAGCCTCAAATCCTTTCTCGTATTTTACATCAATCTGTTCAAGAGTTTCCCCATCCATCTCCTTGAATTCTGTACTTGTCTTCTCCGTCTCTAAAGTAAAATAGATGTGAAGGTCTCATGTTACAATCCATCAATGTTCTCCAGCTTGACACACAGATTGCCCCTTTGGTTTCTAATGGACACTAACTGTTTGCTGATGATTCTGCTCTACTTGTCCGTGTAGAATATTGTGGGATTCTCCCAGATCTCGCCTACTTGTACTTCTCCATGTCCCTGTTATTCAGTCCCCTCTGTGTTTCTAAGTTTCACTGCAACCACCTCTCATGTTTCAAAACTCGAGATCACAGGGTGAGTTTCCACATCAGAAAATCTTGCCGTTTTAGGGATGAATCTGAATAATACCTTTTGCAGTTCCTCTGTAGTCAATATCTTATTTCTTAGATTGGGACTCCGAACAATACAAAATACTGTCATGAACACTCGATACAACTGGTGCATGACGTCTTCTATATTCCAATTACAATCACCTGAATGTAAAACTAATTTTTTCTTTGCTATTTTCATATGTTCTTCCTAATACCTCTCGCTTTAACCTTTGTTATGAGCTTACTTTGTGAGTTTTTAAAAAATCTCATGAATATTCAACTCTACGTTATCCATTGGTTCTTCATTGCCTATGTCCACAAGAATCATCTTCAAACCATTCAAAAAAAATGTTTGCCACTTCTGGTTTTCTTTCATCGGTATATTCTCACACTCCCAAGTTATGTTATTACCTTCTACATATGTAGTCGCATGTTCTTTGTAATCGAGTCCAACAGACACCCGACTGCGGATGACAAGATAACTGCTCTGTAGTTCACCCCTCTCCATCTTCATCCTTTCTTAAACTGTTGGATAATATTTGTAACCTTTGCCTTATACAGATTGGCTAAATGACGTTCGAGAATGTGTCAGAAGATAAAGTAAAAATCCGCGATGCAATGAACATGTCTATTGCTGCTTCCTCATAAATCCTTGTATGAAGTACATCTGGTCTGTCAGATTTATAAATACTCAATCCAGCTTTCTTTTCAAAGATGACCTCAACATTGATAAGAATAATCTTAGACGTTACTTACACAAGTCCCATGGTCACTTGGTATTTCTGGAAGAATTTCTGGACATTCTTGCAATGAAGATAGACGCAAATAAACTGTTTCTTTTCCGAGATTTCTCTGTTCTCTGCAATAAACTATCCTGAACGCATACCAACTGTTCCACATTTGACCTTGTTTTTATTTTTTTTCATACATTGATAGATGCTTTTTAGCAGTTTTTATGTTTTTCTTTCGTTTGCATGCTTTTTCTCTTTTCGATTTTCTTCTCAGTTTCTTGGCCATCCTTTGCTGGGTCCTACATTTCTCTGAATCCACTGGATTACAGCAACTTGGCATTTTTATAAGCTGCCTCCTTTCATCAAATAGGTAAGTGAAGGTGGGGTTGAAAGTGATACTCGGAGAGGAGGGTGGGCCAGATTGATAGCAAGGAAGGTGGACGCATAGGAATGTACAAAAGGGTGGTGCTGACTTGGAGGGTTGGAGTGGGATAGGGTGGGATTAGTGGAAATGGGGGAATCCACTATGATCCCCTGTGTTTGGAAGGTCCCAAGGCAGAAGAGGAGGCTTTCTTCCTGCAGGTTTCTGGTGGCTCAGGTTTGGCGATGGAGTAGGTCCAGGACCCTCATGTCCTTGGCAGAGTGGGAAGGGGAGTTAAAGTGCTCAGCCACAAGGCGATGGAATTGTTCAATGTGGCTGTCACAGAGATGTTCTCTGAAATGTTCCACAAGTTGACCTTCTGCCTCGCCAATGTAGAGAAGAACACATTGGGTTCAATGGATGCAGTAGATGAGGCGGTCTGTCTCCCTTCATCACTTATCACTTTCAACCCCACCTTCATCTACCTACCGCAATCCCTGCTAACCTCCCCCCTGTCTCACCCCTTCTCATTTATCCCTCAGCCCCCTTGGCCCATAAGCTTCATTCCTGATGAAGGCCTTATGCCCGAAACATCGATTTATCTGCTCTTAGTATGCTGCCTGACTGTGCTTTTCCATCACCACACTCTTCGCCTCTGACCTCCAGCATCTGTAGTCCCGACTTTCTCCTCACACCTTGACGGCTTGCATGACTCATATTTATAACAGTTACTTCAAATTAAACAAAATCTGTCGTGTACTCAAACAGCATAAAAGAAAACCGATACATTGTGGTCACTGTTCCCAAAATGTCCTTTACAGCAAATTTTTCAATTAGCTCTTCTGATCACTCAACACCAATTCCTAAATCACCTGATCTCGAGCTCAGTGCTTAACATAATGCTCATGTAAACCATCTCACACGTGGTCTTGAAATCCATTTTTCCCAGCATTAGCATTCAATTGGGTTAACACAGTTTAGATATAATTTAAACATATATCATACTGCAGTACCCACAAATGTACATATCTCATTTCCTGTTTTATAACATGCCCTGCATTTGTATTGCAGCTTTCACTTTGCTCCTCCTTGCTGGTTTTGCGATCCACCTTACTAGATTCTGCGGAATCTGAGCGATGTGGGCTCTGGGGAGATTGATGGTAGAGATCATCTCGCTACATCATTTATGATCTTCTCAAACTTTAAGTTCTCCAGATCTCCCGTTATGCTGATGGAGTAGAGAAGGACAATGATCTTCCAACAATGTTCTGTATTCCCCCAGAGAGCTGAGACTGCTCTAACCTGGGTCGGAACTTTACAATAGGCTGGTAAAGTGTTGCTGCTTCTGTACAGGAAGATTACATCTGGAGTAGTGTGTACAGATTTAGCCTCTTCTCTGAAGAAAGGATGTTGTTATATTGGAAGCAGCTCAGAGATGGTTCCCTCAACTGATTCCTGCAATGAAGGTGCTGGCTTATAACGAAAGGATGATCAAGTTGACCCAGTAGCCATTGGAGTTTACAAAAATTAAAGATGATCTTATTTGAACAAAGTTGACAGAAGGAGTTAACAAGTGAAGGGAATTACACAGATAGTGGAGGAATCCATTCCGTTCTCCAGCCTGTTACACAGGAACAACAGGAGGATATTCAGGCCTTTGACCCTGATACAACAAAACAGGATGAGGCTATTCAGCCCCTGGAGCCTGATATACATTTACAGAAGGAGGCCAATCAGCCCCTCGAGCCTATAACAGTAGGCCATGCTGCACCAGTATCCTGTTCAACAGCAACAGGAGCAGTCTATTCAGCCTCCTCAAGTCTGTAACATAGGAACTGGAAGAGGTCACACAGTGACTCGAGGTTGTTACACTGGGATAACAGGAGGCCATTCAGACCCACCGAGCCTATTGCAAGGGAATTGGATAAGGACAAAAACTATCTGAGACTTCTTTCATGAGAAACGAAGAGGTAATTTATACACGTGTTTGTTTTATGGGAATAAGAGACGACGAATCAATCCCTCGGTCCCATCTCCGGGATACATGAGGAGACCGTTCAGTATCTCCACCTGTTATGGAGAAGTATGAGAAAACCCATGAGCCCCTCAAATTGTTACACAGCAGCAGGAAGATTCCATAACCTCCCAATCCTCAAAAGCATCAACAGGAGGAGGTCATTCTGGCCTTGGAGATGGCAACATGGGAACACCAGAAAGACATCAGCCAATCGAGTTTGAATACCAGCAAGATGATGAGTCCATTCAGACATACATGGCTCTTACACAGCAATTGGAGCAGATCTCTTCAAGCCTTGTGCCCATAAAACAGGAATTCAAAGAAAACATGAAGGTTTTCGAAAGGGAAGAACTTGTAATAATGTAATACATGAGCGACTAAAGTTTAACAATAAACTATTGTAATTTAAGGCAAATTGCTAGAGTCCATTGTTCAGGACATATGCAAACTCAAACCACAATTCGTCAGAGTCAACATGGTTTTACGAAGTTCTGGACTAGTGGTGCTGGAAGAGAACAGCAGTTCAGGCCACAACCAAAGTGCAGCGAAATCGACATTTCGGGCAAAAGCCCTTCATCAGGAATAAAGGCAGAGAGCCTGAAGCGTGGAGAGATAAGCTAGAGGAGGGTGAGAATGGGCAGAAAGTAGCATAGAGTTAATGGGTGAGTGGAGGAGGGGATGAAGATGATAGGTCAGGGAGGAGAGGGTGGAGTGGATAGGTGGAAAAGGATATAGGCAGGTCGGACAAGTGCAGACAAGTCATGGGGACAGTGCTGAGCTGGAAGTTTGGAACTCGGGTGAGGTGGGAGAAGGGAAATGAGGAAACTGTTGAAGTCCACATTGATGCCCTGGGGTTGAAGTGTTCCGAGGCGAAGGTGAGGCGTTCTTCCTCCAGGCGTCTGGTGGCGAGGGAGCGGCGGTGGAAGAAGGCCCAGGACCTCCATGTCCTCGGCAGAGTGGGAGGGGGTGTTGAAATGCTGGGCCACGGTCTGGTATGGTTGATTGGTGCAGGTTTCCCCGAGATGTTCCCTAAAGCGCTCTGTTAGGAGGCGCCCAGTCTCCCAATGTAGAGGAGACCGCATCGGGAGCAACGGATATAATAAATGATATTGGGGATGTGCAGGTAAAACTTTGATGGATGTGGAAGGCTCCTTTTGGGCCTTGGATAGAGGTGAGGGAGGAGGTGTGGGCACAGATTTTACAGTTCCTGCGGTGGCAGGGAAAAGTGCCAGGATGGGAGGGTGGGTTGTAGGGGGGCGTGGACCTGACCAGGTACTCACGGAGGGAATGGTCTTTGCAGAAGGCGGAAAGGGGTGGGGAGGGAAATATATCCCTGGTGCTGGGGTCTTTTTGGAGGTGGCGGAAAGTCAGCGGATGATTTGTCTTATGCGAAGGTTTGTAGGGTGGAAGGTGAGCACCAGGGGCGTTCTGTCCTTGTTATGGTTGGAGGGGTGGGATGTGGACGAGATGTGTTGGAGGGCATCTTTAAGCACCTGGGAAGGGAAATTGCGGTCTCTAAAGAAGGAGGTCATCTGGTGTGTTCTATGGTGGAACTGGTCCTCCTGGGAACAGATACGGCGGAGGCAGAGGAATTGGGAATACGGGATGGCATTTTTGCAAGAGGTAGGGTGGGAAGAGGGGTAATCCAGGTAGCTGTGGGAGTTGGTGGGTTTGTAAAAATGCCAGTGTCAAGACGGTCGTCATTAATGGAGATCTTCACCATGGATATCCAATCCCTCTACACCTTCATCTGCCATGACCAGGGCCTCCAAGCCTTCCGCTTTTTTCCTCTCCAGACGTCCCCAACACTACCCTTCCACCGACACTCTCATTCATTTGGCCGAACTGGTCCTCACCCTTAATAATTTCTCCTTTGAATCCTCCCACTTCCTCCAGAACAAAGGGGTAGCCATGGGCACACGTATGGAACCCAGCTATGCCTGTCTCTTTGTTGGCTACGTAGAACAGTTGATCTTCCGTAATTACACCGGCATCACTCCCCACCTCTTCCTCCGCTACATTGATGACTGCTTTGGCGCCACATCGTGCTCCCGCGAGGAAGTTGAGCAATTCATCATCTTCACAAACACATTCCACCCTGACCTTCAATTTACCTGGACCATCTCTGACACCTCCCTCACCTCTAGCCAAGGCCCTAAAGGAGCCTTTCACATTCACCAAAGTTTTATCTGCACTTCCACTAATATTATTTTTGTATCCTTTGCTCCCGATGCGGTCACATCTACATTGGGGAGACTGTGTGCCTCCTAGCAGAGCGCTTTATGGAACATTTCTGGGACACCTGCACCAATCAACCACACCACCCCATTGCCCAGCATTTCAACTCCCTCTCCTACTCCGCCGAGGACATGGAGGTCATGGGCCTCCTTCACCGCCACTCTCTCACCACTAGACGCCTGGAGGAAGAACGCCTCATCTTCAGCCTCGGAACACTTCAACCCCAGGGCATCAATGTGGACTTCAACAGTTTCCTCATTTCCCCTTCCCCCAACCTCACCCGACTTCCAAACTTCCAGCTCAGCACTGTCCCCATGACTTGTCCGGACTTGTCCAACCTGCCTGTCTCCTTTTCGACCTATCCACTCCACCCTCTCCTCTCTGACCTATCACCTTCATCCCCTCCCCCACTCATCCATTGTACTCTATGCTACTTTCTCTCCACCCCCACCCCCACTCTAGCCAATCTCGCCACGCCTCAGGCTCACTGCCTTTGTTCCTGATGAAGGGCTTTTGCCAGAAACGTCGATTTCGCTGCACGTTGAATGTTGCCTGAACTGCTGTGATTTTCCAGCGCCACTAATCCAGAATCTGGTTTCCAGCATCTGCAGTCATTGTTTTTACCCCATGGTTTTACTAAGGCTAAATTGTGTTTGAATTGATTGCTTGAGTTACTTGAAGTTGTCACAAACAAGGTGGATTGTGGGAATCCTGGAGATGGAACATATCTGGTCTTCCTGAAGGCATCGGATATGTCGCTTCTCCAAAGAGTAAATGGTAAGATCAGACAACATGAGTTTAGGAGTAGTTTATTAGCTTGGATGGAGGATTGGTTAACCAACAAAATGTAGTCAGATGGAAAAAATGTGTCATTTTCTTTTGGCAAATGCAACTTGTGGGTTGCCTTGGATTTCAGTAATCACGCCTCAACCATTTGCAATCGTTGGTATTATGGTACTAGGTTGACGGGATAGAAAATACAATGCCGCTTTTTCAGATGACACTGACATTGGTGGGAAATTAATTCAGAATGATGATGCAAGAGATTTAAAACATATGGATAGGTTGGTTGAATGGGTCAAAATTTGGCAAGGAAAATTAAAGTGTATAAATATGGGGCTATTTAAGTTGGCCAGTATAATAGAAAGATAAATTATTATCGAAACGGAGAGAAAGTTCAAAGTGTTTAGGTGCAGAGGGATCTGGGTGCCAGCTGCATATCACAGAAAACCTGCATGCGGGTACTGCTAGTAATGAGAAATGCAAGCATTAATTTAGTATTTATTTATGTGACGATAGAGTAGAAAGGTAGGGAGTGTTGGTGTAGCTATGCAAGGCATTAGTGAGGCTGCAACTTGAGTACAGTTTGGGTGTTCTGCAGAATGAGGTATTTCCACCGGAGACAATTCAGAAGAGCTTCATTAGATTGATTCCATATTTGAAGTGTTTGTCTTATGAAGGGAAATTGACCAGTTTAGGCCTATACTCTCGAGTTTATAAGAATGAAAGGAGATCTCACTGAGATCTGTAAAATGCTAAAAGTAATTGCAAGTGTAGATGTGGAGTGGACTTTTTTTTTCATGTGGCGCAATCTACAACAAGAGACTAGAGTTTTAGGATGGAGAGATTACAGGAATGTAGAACAGAGGCTGCGATGACATCAGCCTCATCGAGGGGTTGGATTCCTCACAGATGGTCCTTGTTCTTCTTCAACTATTTGACTGTGTTTCCCAGGAATGGTGGAGGACTGGGTATCATACAAGAAGCAGGCACTCAGGATAAATCAGTTAGAGAGAACGTAACCAGTTGGGTCACACGGTGACCAGCGCTGAGTTGTCAAATATTTACAGTCTATATTAATGATCAGGCGGATGGAATAGATATACAGATGCTGAATTTGGTGATGTCCATAAGACCATAAGACATAGGAGTGGCAGTAAGGCCATTCAGCCCATCGAGTCCACTCCGCCATTTAGTAATGGCTGATGGACATTTCAACTCCACTTACCCGCATTCTCCCCATAGCCCTTAATTCCTTGTAACATCAAGACTTTATCAATCTCTGCCTTGAAGACATTTAGCGGCCCGGCCTCCACTGCACTCCATGGCAATGCATTCCATTGGCCCACACTCTCTGGCTGAAGAAATGTCTCCGCATTTCTGTTCTGAATTGACCCCCTCTAATTCTAACGCTGTGCCAACGGGTCCTAGTCTCCTCACCTAATGGAAGCAACTTCCTAGCGTCCACCTTTTCCAAGCCATGTATTATCTTATAAGTTTCTATTAGATCTCCCCTTAACATTCTAAACTCCAATGAATACAATCCCAGGATCCTCAGCTGTTCCTCGTATGTTAGACCTACCATTTCAGGGATCATCCGTGAACCTCCACTGGACACACTCCAGTGTCTATATGTCCTTCCTGAGGCGTTGTGCTCAAAACTGGATACAGTACTCCAAATGGGCCTAACCAGAGCTTTATAAAGTCTCAGTAGAACATCACTGCTTTTATATTCCAACCCTCTTGAGATAAATGACAACATTGCATTCGCTTTTTTAATCACGGACTCAACCTGTATGTTTACCTTTAGAGAATCCTCGACTAGCACTCCCAGATCCCTTTGTACTTCGGCTTAATTAATTTTATAACCGCTTAGAAAGTAGTCCATGCTTGTATTCTCTTTTTTTCCAAAGTGCAGGACCTCGCATTTGCTCACATTGAATTCCATCAGCCATTTCCTGGACCACTCTCCCAAACTGTCTCGATCCTTCTACAGCCTCCCCACTCCCTCTTCATTAATATATAACGTGAACAACTGTGGCCCCAACACTGAACCCTGCGGGACTCTGCTTGTCACCGGCTGCCATTCTGAAAAAGAACCTTTTATCCCAACTCTCTGCCTTCTGTCAGACAGCCAATCCTCAATCCATTCCAGTAGCTCACCTCGAACAACATGGGCCCTCACCTTACTTAGCAGCCTCCCATCTGGCACCTTATTAAAGGCCTTTTGGAAGTCTAGATAGACCACATCCACTGAGTTTCCCTGGTGTAAACTACTTGTCACCTTTTCAAAGAATTCTTATGTCGCTGTAATAAGCAACAGATTAAATTATCAAGAGAGGGTGGAGAGTCTGCAAATAGATTCAGAGAGTTCAAGACAATAGGTAATTGTTTTGCAGGTGGAATTTAACATGATATAACCTGTCATTCCATTTGCAGGAATAATGGAAGGCAGCATGTTACTGAAATGGAGAGGGATTACAGGACTTAATGATACTGTGTAGGGGGGGGGGGGGGGGGTGGGGGGTTCACTCAGAGCCGTTTAGACACGGGAGGTTTTGCTCAATCCCAGATCGTCAGCTCCCAGACACTCCAAGTGACCCCATTGCTCTCTGTACACATGGAATACTTTGATGTGGTTGATTGGTGGTGGGGATGGTGTTTTGAAATGTGCGTCAAGGGGAGGCCTTTATCCAAGAGATATTAATTTCTTTCCACGTGGAGACCCGATGACGATGGGAATGGCTGACTGCTTCTGAATGAGGAGGCCGTGACTGCTGCCAGGACAGCGGGTATTCACCAACATGATGTACTGTACATGGGTACACTGTAACATTAATAGAGGGAGAGCTCCTTCAGTTCCTCTACCTCTCCGCATTTACATGGGTACTCTGCAGATGCAACTTTCAACATCGGGAATCCCACTATCCTGGATACACACGGCAGCTCCCTGCTGAGGGAGAAACAATCTATTAACCTCATCCACCACATATATACGCCATCACCGAATGGTGACATTGATGTTGAGATGCTGGGAAATGATGGACATGTCACCTAGCCCTACCTGGAAAGTTCTGGATCATAAAAGCTGAATGAAACTGTGACCCAACAGCCACTGGCAGCACCATCTTCCCCCTGGTGTGAAGCTGCAGGTCGTGTTGAAGGAGGTGACACCGCTCTGTGACCAGCTCCTTGTTCAATCAGTGTTCCCTCACACTCCTGTGTTAAGTTAAGCTTGGTAAGCTGTTCCTGGAAAATCCGATGTGGATACAGCAGATCCCTTTCCCCACACATTCACTGCGGGGTTTCAGAGCTTCCCCTCTCTGAAGCCTCTGCTCTATTTGGGGTTCATGTTACACACCCAGAAAGTCTAACTACAGTCCCCAGGCTCCATCCAGAATTGGGTCACCAAATCCTCAGAGGTCTCCCAGAATGTCTGAGGCAGCTCGCAGCACATCCTCCAGCAAACCATCCCCCATCCCTCCAGTAAATTTTCCATTACAGGCGTCAGCCACAAACCCATTCGGCTACAAATGTTGTGGACTAGACCAGATCCCCTAAAAATGTTTCAAGAAGGCCGTTTAGACCCAAACCTTTCCTTATTTTGAATATAGATGGGAAATGTGCCTTACAGATATGTTGTGTCTGGTCAAACCATGCAACATTAAGTAAGATATAATCTATTAAAATGCTTTAGTTAAAATACAATCAAAGAAAATATTATTTTGGGATAGCTTATATGTTGGAACACTTACACAAACAATAGATACTGTACCGTCTTGGTTTACACCGCTTGGCACAAAGATATATTCAAATACAGATCCTTACAGCAGTTTTACAGTCCAGGAGGAAACAATGTCAACAGAGATCTCAGAGAGAAAAGCAGTTGAGGATCATGTATTGAAACTTCCAAACCTTTTGGTATCCCCAGCAGCTTCTGAATGCTGCATCTAAAAACAAAACGAGAAACCCTGATCTGGGAGAGTAGGCTACTGCCCTTCCATTGTTACCACCGTTTTAATGAAACCTAAAGTCTTTATTAGTTATTTATTTAAACTGTTTTCAGACAGCAGTTCTGCACCTCTGCCTTTAAAACCTGTCTTCAAAAAAAAACCAAGAGAAAATAACCTTTTTACAGACAGTATTCTCACGACTCCATCTTTAATAAAATAATCCATCAATATACAAAGGTGGACTCATTTTAGGCCTCCTAAACTTCCTCTATCAGTAATCTGCAATGCATATACATTACATTGACTGTGAGAATACAAATGTTCACAAATAATTTCGACTTCAGGCATTTTGCTCCTGCCACAGAATGCCTTTGTCTTTCTTCATCCAAGTCTCCACAACGTGTCAAAACGTAGTTTTTCTCGCCCTGTCAACTGTATAATTTCAAACTGAATGGCAGCAATAATAAGCTCAATCGAAACAGACTGGTATTTTTCTCCCTAAACTTCTCCAAGACCTTAAAGGGTTACGGTCAGTGATAAAGATTTGTCTCACATATGTTATTCACAATTTAAATGTTGAAATGTTGTAACGCCAACACCAAGCTCAAGGCCTCCTTCCCCAATGTGGAATAAATCTGTTGATGTTTGCACTGGACACTCCAACCACACGTTACATAATGGAGCACTCCTCATCTCTCCAATAGTCCCTCTGAATAACATAGCTCCTCATATCTCAGCACAAAAAGAAGTTACATACTTCTGTACCTCTTAATTCTCTAATCTCTTTACCTGCTACTCCCGGCCTATGTCAGTAAACCTTACTTTCACAGGGATATGTTCTAAGAAGATCTCACACATTCTTCTCAATCCCTCACAGAAACCAAACTTTGATTTCTGAACTCAGTCAGCAACATCAGCCATTTCAGCTTCTAACCTTGGCATTGTAACTCTCTGCTCTTCCACCCGAGTTCTCACGACTGCAGGAAGTGAATTGCTGAACGTCTCCAAAATAAAAATCTCTCTAAGAGTTTCATAGGGTTGCTCTGTTTTAATACCCTTCCCCACCTTTCAAAATTACTTTGTTTGATCCTTTAAAACTCAATATGCATTTAACTAGGGACCATTGTTTACATTCCTGGAATGCTGTCTCTCGGCTTCTGGCCCAAGCTCATATGCACTTCATGGTGCATGCTTTCTTCACCATCCCATACTGGCCAGATACCTCCTCTGATAGGGATGCAAATACCTACCAGCTTTGTTTGATCAACTAAATCCACATGGTCACTGGTCACTGCATTTGTTCAGCCACTTTCTCAAACGAAGTTCAAAAGGCTTCCCCATTCTTCTCATCAAATTTAGGTAATGTCGAGATGCATTTAAACAGAACTCCATCAGGCCATTGGTTACAATTGGGTTGTTCAACCTCACTAACCTCCACATCCAGCCGACCATCTATCTTTATCTCCGCCCTCTATGTCAACTTTCCTCTCTAATTGCTAACTGTTTAAGTTGCAACTCTCTGCTTTTCTTTTGTCCTTTTCTCTCTTTCTTCTACATCCCCTTTTCTTTTATTTCTACTTTTCATCATAATTCAAATTGTTTCAATTCCTTGTCATGTTCAAAGTGCCTCATTTGAAATTGAATTCCAGCCATTTCCAAAGAATCTGATGGCAGTTCCACCAAATGGAATTGCCGAGCTATAGCTGTAATTATCTCTCGTTTTCTCACAGACAAACACAACCCAACTCCAGCTTGTCTGTCACTTCGTAGAGCTTTGCCTTCATGACCTTCTGTAAAATCCCCAACTTCACTTTTTCCACACCCAGAGAACTCTTAGTGACTGAAAGAATCTTTACACACAAAACACTGTTTAAACCAACCGAATTCAACACCAGAACAAAAGACACTAACAACTATCATACGCGACCTTTGAACCCAATAGCCTCCTGGTTCAGAATCTCTAGTGTCTGCATGAGCTTATTCTGGATACTCTGGTTCCTCCCACAACCCAAAGATGTGCATGTCAGGTGTATTGGCCATGATGCATTGTTTGTAGTTTTCAGGGATGTGTGCGTTAGGTGCCTTAGTCGGGGTAAATGTGTAATAATAGGGTAAAGGAATGGGTCTGGGTAGGTTACTCCTCGGAGGGTCGGTGTGGACTTGTTCGTTCGAATAGACTGTTTGCATTCTGTAGGGATTGTAATTCTAAACCCAATTTGGTGTTACCGATTTAGAACAAGACAAAAGTCTCCAGTTTACTATAGACCAAGCAGACTGTCTCAAACTATTTTAAGAAGGTAGCTTGGATGCCAACCTTTTCTTATTTTAAAGGTAGTTGTGAGTTGGGAGTTTCAGATGTAATGCTACTAGTAAATCCACTCACCAATAAGCAAATCACAACATATTTAAACACTCTAATGAAAATCCATACAAAAATGAAGATTAATTTAGAATAACTTAACTATTGGAAACCTTAACTGAATGATGGATACAGTACCTTCTACAAAGGCACTGTTCCAATTTATTAACTTCACCTAAACACAGGATGGCACGGTGGGTGGCATGGTGGCATAGTGGTTAGCACGGCTGCTTCACTGCGCCAGAGACCCGGGTTCAATTCCCACCTCAGGCAACAGACTGTGTGGAGTTTGCACATTGTCCCCGTGTCCACACGGGTGCTCCGGTCTCCTCCCACAATCCAAAAATGTGCCAATTAGTTGAATTGGTCATGCTAAATTCACCTAGTGTTAGGTGAAGGGATAAATATAGGGGAATGGGTCTGGATGGGTTGCTCTTCCACGGGTCGGTGTGGACTTCTTCGGCAGAAGGACGTGTTTCCACACTGTAGGTAATCCAATCTAATCTGAACATCCGCTTCCACCCCCCCCCCCACCCCCCCCCCCTCCCGCCTTGGCAAAAAGGAGCATTCAGACATACATTCTTGCATACAGTTCTCCAATCCAGCAGGAAACGGTATCAAGTGAGGTTTCAGAGAGAATAGCATCGAGGGATAAGTTACTAAAACTTCCAACCCTTCTGTGACCCCAAGCAGCTGTTAACTGTTACATCTACAAGAACAAAAAACTGAAAAGCCTGTCTGTGCGAGCAGCCATTGTTACTACTATTTACTAAAAACACTAAGTTGTTTACTTGAGCCGTTTTCAGTAGGCAGTTTGGCCTTTAAGATCTCTAACTAAAAAAAAGGAGAAAATAACCTTTTTTAAAAAAAAAGTGACAGCATTGTCATACAATTTAGATGCCTGGTCCTTTACCCAAGGGGCTTCCTCGTGTTACTGATAGTAAGATGATCTGAGAGGGGCAAACACAGGTTCAGACCAAGTTACAAGGATGTGTCTCATGACTTCTGAAACACACCTGTTCACGGACTATCACATGGGGCATACCGGGAAGTGAACAACTGCTTGACACATCCCATTTCATTTTTTCTGAGCTACACAATTCTAGCACTCGATACACTATGGAGCCAAATCCCAAGGCCAGGGAAAGATACAGAGGGACAGAGAGATTCACAGTAAAGACAGAAACAGACAATTAATTAACTGAAAAAGATGTTGTGGAAATATGGGGGAAAGACAGGGCAGTGGGACTAACTGCAGAAGTGAGATGTTCGAGAGTAAAATTACAAGAATTAGAACATTGAACAAAGGCATTGTCAGATCAGCGGAAATGGTTTGTTACATCAAATTCTGAACCTGCTTCATAGAACACCATAGACAACACAAACTGGGACAAGATGACAGCCCAGCATGGAGAGCTGTGCAGACCATGCTAGTGTGTGGCTCAGTAAACTGCACCATCTGCGCAGTATGAGAGTATTGCAAACGTTACTATCATATGCTAACTATACTCGCAACAGATTACTCCCTACAATGGGAAGATTTGCTCTCTCTGCGTGTGTGTGTGTGTGTGTGGTGTGTGTGTGTCTGTGTGTGTATGTGTTCATCAGAGACTGAAAGAGAGAGTGTGTGCGTGAGCAATTGGAGTGGTTGAATGCGAAACTCATTATTTGAGAAGGAACGCACATGGAGGAAACTATTTTAATTATGAACAACTGGCAGGCTTTTTGTTAATCAACAGAGAGAACGAGAGAAGTTTCATGAACAGATGAGGTAAAGTGTATGAGAATGCTTAAATAAAGTCATTGCCAGACATAACAGCAATATACATCGGCGTGCACATGAATGACAGATGGATGGGTGTTTGGTGTGAGTTCAAATCAGATTTGCTTCGGCAGGATTGAAACCAGGAGTATCAGCAGCAGATTATTGGCTTCACTAAGACTGTACTTCATAGCTCAAGGTTCAAACAGCAGATGCAATAAACCAGAGAGATATATCCTGGAGTAGTGAGCATTTCAAGTTAGAAATGGTCAGGGAATGGTGTCAAGGTTCAGCTCATGGTCAAAGGGATGTCCCACAGTTGTGACTTGTATGCTTCAGCCTCAGATATTGGCCAGGGATGGGATGGAAACAGTGGTAGGAAGTGGAATTTGGAACCAGAACAGCAGACAGTGACTTCCATGCTCTTAATATTTAAATAACAAAGGCAATGATACAATGCATTGTGGTTCTCCGCTGGAACTGAGTAGGTCAACATAGAGACCCGTGAATAACACTGCCAGAGCATAGAGCGAGACAGTAACCGAACACGTTCATCGATGTAGTTAGTAGTGGTCTGGAGAGTGAATATCTGGATTCAGAGTTTCAACAGGAACAATAATAGTGGCAAGAAGTTTAGACTATATGAAAGAATAACAATACAGTCATAATTGGTTTATAGAAAATAACATCTGGACAGTGACGCTTACCAGGAACACCAACGATAGCCAGGAAGGGATAATAAAAGTATTGAATAATGAGAAGAGCGTAATAGATCCGCCATGAAAATGACAACCAATCAAATGCAGAAAGATACCAAACATAATCGGATAAACTCCTGTCTATTGTTGGAACATTCCAGTCTAATATTCTCAGTATCTGATCCATTGCTGGAACATTTCAGTCTAATGTTCTCAGATTCTGATCTCTCCTCCCCTTTCTCTGGATCTGCTGATCCCTGTCAGTCTTGTCGGTGATGCTCCCGCTCATGTTATGGGATAACATGATGAACGGTGCCCATTTATCATTAAAAGATGGAAACCCTCCACTTGGATAATTAGAATCCATCGAGACTGGCATTAATCACAGTCCCTGAACAAATAGGCTCAGTTAACCAGTTCCATACATCACTTTTCATATCACTGTACTGGGTTTGGATGGAATGGATGAGTGTTGCTGGGGGTTGGACCATAAACCTTTCAATCTTTTTTATCTTTTTTGCCTTGTATATGAGAGTATTAACAGAACACTGCAGGGGTCTATATATGTTCTACTCTGTTTATGAAAGGAAGCAGTTATAAAATAACAGATCGGCTGCAGAAAAAAAAAGGCGGTTGGGCAAGTTTCTAGATACCTGAATACAAAGTATGGTACTTATTGACCAGTGAGAGGCTACTCCTGGTTTTAATGTCCTGCTATCAAATCCTTTCATAACGTTGACACAGAGCATTGAGACTGCTGCTCAGCAACAGGCCGAAACCATTCTGTCCCTATGGATCGCTTACAGAGGGATAAGAGAAGACAATTCAGCTCATATTAGCCTGTTGCTACTTGAAAGGTGGAAAGCTGGAATATTGGCACATTTTGTCAAAAGAATCATTCGGAACAAAGAGCTGTGTCGCTGCAGCTGTATGAGGTTGTTACTGAGAGGGCACCTGGAGTACATTGTGTTGTTTGTGTTTCTGTAACTGAGACGGAATGGGCCTATATCAGATACAGTTTACCGGCTGCTCATAATCCACGGGTTGCTGTGTCATTTAATGTCTCGTGTCTGTTATACAAAGACAGGAGGAGGCCATTCAGCCTCTCGAGTGTGTTATAGAAGAACAGCAGGAGGCCATTAAGCCTCTTGAGTCTATTACAGAGGAAAAGGAGGAAGTCATTCAGCCTCTCAAGTCTGTTACAGAGGGACAGGAGGAGGCCATTCAGCCTCTCAAGCCTGTTCCAGAGGGCCAGGAAGTGTCTATTTAACTTTTCAAGCCTGTTACGCATAAATATTAGTTTTACACTAGTTGTAAAATAGGAAAGACCTGATGTAAACATTAAAGTTCCAACTTTGACTAAGGCCAATTTTGAAAGTGTTTAGGCGAGCCCTGTGAAAGGCTGACTGGGATACCCTATTCACAGGTAAAGGGATGGTTGGAAAATGCAAGGCTATCAAAACATATTTTCAGAGAGTCCAGAGCCAACGTGTTCCTATTGGTGAGATGGGCAAGGCTGGTAGGTGCAGGGAGTGCTGGATGGCTAGATATATTGATTTTATGGTCAAGGGAAGGAAGGAGGCATTTGTCAGGTAAACAGAGCTGAGATCAAGTGGATCCCCAAAGGAGTATAATGGCAGTAAGTGTATAGTCAATGGGAAATCGGGTCAGAAAAATGTGGACGTGAGATGGCTTTAGAAATAGGGTTAACGAGGCATTGAAGAAATTCTGCAAATCCTTTAATGGCAAAAGATTAACTCGGGAGAGAATAGGGCCTCTTAAGAATCAGTAAGCCTATCTATGTGTGGAACCACAAGAGATCGAAGGGATTAGAAACAAGTATTTCTCCTCAGTATTTAATGTGGAGGGGGTTAGAAGAGCCAGAGAATTAAGAAATATTTAGTGATATCTTGAAAAGTATCAATATTACAAAGCGATATAGGACATTTCAAAATATATAAAGATGAGCAACTTCCAGAAACCTGACCAGTTGTATCCCAAAAGTATGTGGGAAGCTAGGAAAGAGATTGCTCAGCATTTTGCTGATATATTTGTATCATTGTTTTCCATAGGTGATATATCAAAAGACTGGAGGGCTGCTAACATAGTGTCATTATTTAAGAAAGTAAGGAAAAAGCAGTTAACTATAGATCAGTGAGCCTGAGGTCAATGGTGACTAAATTGTTGGAGGGGGTTTTGAGGGAAAGGATGTACATGCATTTGGAAAGACAAGGACTGAAGAGGGCTTTATACATTTGAGATCACGTCTCACTTACTCGGTGGAATGTTTTGAGGAAGTGATGAAGATGATTGATGAAGCCAGGACAGTGGATGTTGACTTTATGGAATTCAGTAAGAAAACCAAAATGTTCTACTTAGTAGACTGGTTAGCAAGGTCAGACTGCCTGGGATCCAGGGAGAGCTCGCCATTTAGATCCAACATTTTCTTTAATATTGGAGACAGGGCGTGACAGTGGATGTTTGTCCATTGAAATGTGACCAGTGGTGTGCTGCAAAGATCAATAGTGAGTCCATTGCCTTTTGTTAATTATACATAATATTTGCACTTGAGAATATGAAGTATGGTCAGTAAGTTTGTAGATAATTCCAAATTTGATGGTGTAGTCGACAGTGAAGAATGATCTCTGAGACTATAATGGGACCTTGATTAGGTGAGCCAAAGGATGGCAGATGGAGTTAAATTTAGATAAATGTGAGGTGTTGCATTTTGGCAAGACAAATCAGGGCAAGAAATGAAGGTAGGTTTCTGTCGAAAGTTGCCACTCAAAGAGAACTCCATTGAAATTATAGAATCCCTACAGTGAGGAAACAGGCTATTCGGCCCATCGAGGCCACCCCTCTAAACAGTACCCTACTGGACAAACCCCTACCCTATCCCTCTGAGCCTGCATTTCCCATGGCTAATCCACCTCGCCCACACATCCCTGGGTTATTGGGGCAATTTAGCATGACCAATATACACTTGCCTGTATACCTTTGTACTGTAGCACCCGGAAGAAACGCACGCAGACACGGGGAGAATGTGAAAACTCCACACAGTCATTCAAGGATGGAATTAAACCCAGATTGCTGTGCTCTGAGGTAGCAATGCAAGCCACTGAGCTACTGTGTCACCTTGTGGTGCAGGTTCTCCGTTCCTTGAAAGTGCCATCACAGGTAGACAGCGTATTGAAGAAGGCACTTGGTGATCTTCCCTTTATTGGTGCGTGCTTTGGGTCTATGCACTTGCATGACATGTTGCATCTGTACATGACATTGGTTTGGCCACGTTTGTAATATTGCCTTTAATTCTGGTCTCTCTGCTGTCGGAAAGATGTTGTCAAACTTGAAAGGGTGCAGAAGAGATTTAAAAGAATATTGCAGGTGTTGGAGAGTTCGAGTTACAGGGAGAGTTTTAATAGGCTGGGACTACTTTCAAGTGTTGAGGCTGAGGGGTGACCTTAAAGAGGTTATAAAATCATAACGGGCATAGATAAGGTATACAGTCAATGTCTTTACCCCAGGATAGGCGAGTCCAAAATTACAGGACAATGGTTTCAGGTGACAGGGAAAAGATTTATAAAGGGAAATGAGGTACAACACATTCAAAGAGAGCCTGCTGTGTGTATGGACTGAGCACCCAAAAGAGCTGGTGCAGGCAGGCACAGTTACACCATTTAAAAGACATTTGAATGGGTACGTGTATGGGAAGGGTTTAGAGGGATATGGGCCAAGTGCTGGCAAGGGGGACGTGATTAATTTAGGATATTTGGTAAGAATGGACAACTGGATCGAAGGGTCTTTTTTCGTGCTGTACATCACTGAGACACTGTTGACTCTTGAGTGTATAACACAGGAACAGGAAGAGGCTATTCAGGTTCTGAATTCTGTGAGTCAGCTTGTTTGCTCAATTACTGACAAAAATACATCATTCAGAATTTGATGGTATTTTACAGAAACAGGAGAAAGGCTTTTAGTGAAGAGAAGCTGTAAGGAATGTGAAGAGGCCATTCAGTCCCTCAACTCCATTCCACAGGAGCAGCAGGTGAGCACAGAGAGATTGGAGCCTGGTAGTCAGTACCAGGAGGAGGACATCTACTTTCACAAACTTGAGATCACTCAGTTGCTCAGGATTGGGACAGGAACAGAATGTAGTCACTCAACTGCTCGAGACTGGGGCACCGGAATAGGATGCAGTCGCTCAACTACTTGAGACTGGGACACAAGGACAGGAGGGAGTCATTCAACTGCTCGAGACTGGGACACAGGTACAGGAGGGAGTCATTCAACTGCTCGAGATTGGGACGCAGGAACAGGAGGCAGTCATTCAACTGCTCGAGATTGGGACGCAGGAACAGGAGGCAGTCATTCAACTGCTCGAGACTGGGACACAGGAACAGGAGGCAGTCACTCAACCACTCGAGAATGGCACTGAGAAATCTGGAGGCTTGTGAGGCCCCAGGAACCTGTTACACATGGACAGCAGGAGGTGACTCACTCCCCACCAGCTTTGGGCACTGGGAGACGAGGGGAGTTTGCCTGTTACTAACAGAAAGAGATGAATAAGTTGCATTCATGGGTCCACACAATCCTGCCCCACCATTCACTCAGAGCACAGCTGATCTGATGGTGATTCCCTCATAACATTTTATGGAGACTGTCCTCTTTGCAGCCTCTGCTCCATTTGTTGGTCACGTTGCAGACACAGATGCCGTAGCAACAGTCACCATCACTCATCCAGAGGATCGGGTCGAAACAGATGAGTCAGGATTTGAAGGGACCAATCACAAGAATGAAAACACAAAATAAAGGCACTGCCAGATGTTTAGTTCTCTCACATTCGCAATCCAACTCACATAATCAGCCCATCCATTGTACGTTCAGGATGGAGCACTGTATAGATCCAGCTAGCGTACTGCTGAATGCAACCCAGCAATGTCCAGAGTGGAACTCTGTGCAGCCCACACCAATGCCTGATCCATAATCCTTTGCTAAATGTCCAGCATAGGGAGCTGTGCAGACCACACTGGTTCATTCATATATAAACCCAGGCTGTTGCCTTGTTCGGTAACACTGTGTTAGATCACTGCCCAGTGTGGGGAAACTTGCAGCCAATGCTGGCAGTGACAGGATGTGCAGCTCCCATCCATTTACAGCTTTATATCTCCATTGCACCTTGATGAGGGAACATCACTGGAAGGGAGAGATGTAAACTGAAACAGTTTCAATACCAATAGTTCCGACTCAGGTGCATACTACTCCATTATTTAAAGATGAAATAACAGATAATGTTGAGTGAGGTTGTGTGGATGGTGCAAAGAAGTAAGAGGGGGATGGTGACGTTATAGTGGTTGCACTATAAGCCTCCATAATCAATGGGAATTAGAGAAACAAATATTCAGGGAGGCTGGGGAGGCTTGCAGGAGCAATAGGATTGTCATAATAGGTGATTTTAATTATACTAACAGAGACTGGGACTTCCAGAGGGTTCAGGAGTTAGATGGAAAGGAATCAGTTAAGTGTGTTCAGGAAAGTTTCCACAAGTAGCATATAGAGGGTCCTACTCGGGAAGGGACAGACTCGACCTACTGTTGGGACATAGGGCAGGATAGGTGACAGAGGTAAAGTGGGGGAGCATTTTGGGACCGGTGACTAGAATTGTATTAACTTTAAAATAGTTATGGGAGGGACAGAATTGGTCCACAGATTCAAGTTCTAAATTGGGACGAGGCGAATTTTGTTGGAATTATACAGGGACTTGCAAACGTTGATTGGAGTAGCTTGTTTCCAGGCAAAAGGACCTCTGGTATGTGGAAGGCCTTTAAAAGTGAGATAGCTCGAGTTCAAAGTCTATGTTTCTGTGAGGATGAAGGGAAAGTGAGGCAGGAAGAGAGAACTCTGGATGACAAGAGATAATCAGGGTCTAGCCAGCAAAATGGACGGCTCAGTTTCAGGTAGCTGGAATCAATGGAATCTCTGGAGAGACAGAGGGATACAGGAGTTTACTGAAAAAGGAAATCAGGAGAGCGAAAAGGGGGTATGACATAGCCTTGGCTGAGAAAATTAGGGTGAATCCAAAGATGTGCTTTCTGTATAGTAAAGAAAAAGAACGACTACAAAGAAAATAGGATGCATTCACGTGTAAAACCACAACAGACGGGCGAGGTCCTCAATTTCCCCTCTGTGTTTACCATGAAGAAAGACATGAAGATCTGTGATCTTTTGGGGGGTTAGTTGTCATATCCTGGTTCCGTTCATATCACAGTAAAGATGCTGTTGGACATATTAGAATGCATAAAGTCAGATAAATCTCTTTGTCCTGACCAGGTATATCCAAGAGCACTGCAAGAGGCGAGAGAAGACAGTTCAGGGGCCAAGGTCCCGGAAGTCGGGGCAGTAGCAAATGTAGTGCCCTTATTCAATAAGGGTTGCAAAGAAAAGCCTGGGAAATATAGACCAGTAAGATTCACATCTGTTTTCGGTAAACCACTTGAGAAGTTACGGAGAGATAAGATGTGTATGCATTTGGAAAGACAGAGTTTGACTTGGAGCAGTCAGCATAGCTTTGTGCATGGCAGATCATGCCTTACACATTTTGTTAGAGATTTTGTGGTAGCGACCAGGAAGGTTGACGAGGGCAGGGTGGTGGACATATTCAATATGGATTTCAGTAAAGCCTTTGGTAAGGTTCCAGATGGTAGGCCGCTCAAGAAGGTTAGATCGCATGGACTCCAAGGTATTCTGACAAATTGGCGACACAGTTGGCTTGACGTTAGGAAGCAAATGGCTCTGGTGGAGGTATGCTTGTCGGACTGGAGGCCTGTGACTAGTGGAGTGCCTCACGGGTCAGTGCTGGGCCCATTGCGGTTTGTTATCTATATCAACTGGTTGGACGAAAGTGCACAACGCAACATTAGGTCGGATTTTAATGATGAATGAGAGGGCCTTAAGGAGTATAGTGGAACAAAGGACATTAGAGATCAGGTGCACGGTTGTCTGAAATTTGAGTTACAGATACACAGGACAGTGAAGGAGGCTGTTGCCACACACGCCTTCACTAGAGCGTTGAGTATAGAAGTTGGGACGTTATGTTTCAATTATACAGGATGTTGGTAAGGCTACAGTTGGAGTATTGGGTTAGGTTTTGCTCTCCTTGCTCTAGAAAAGATATTATTGAATTAGAAATAGCGTAGAAGAAATTTCAGAGATGTTTCCTGGGCTAAAGGGTTTAAGTTATATAGAGAAGTTGGACAGGTTAGAACTTATTTCTTTACAGCCTAGGAAACTGTAGGGGGTTCTTATATAAGTGTAGATAGTTTGTGAGAAGATTTGTAGCTCGAGTGTTCATTGTTGTGGTTCTGTTCGCCAAGCTGGGGATTTGTGTTGCAGGCGTTACACCGGACAGCTGGAACTGACAACTGGAAGCGGCAGATACAAACCATTATAAATGCTGGAGGAAACATCACAGAAGCGCTTCACAGGAGACCCCCAAGTATTGAGGATGTCACCTAGGCAGGGGACGAAACGTCTGCAACACCAATTCCCAGCTCGGCGAACAGAACCACAACAAGAAGTGTATGGGGTGAATACTTCATTTTTTTCCGCAAGGTTGGAGAATCGAGGACTAGAGGAAATCCGTCAATGCTTCGAGAGGAATAAAATAAAAATTAACCCGTAGGGGCAACTTTTTTTACAGAGAGTATGGTACACATATGGACTGAGCTGCCATTGGAAGTGGTTGAGGTGCGTACAATAACAACATTGAAAAGGCATTTGAACAAGTACACAGATAGGAAAATATTAAAGGATACAGAGCAAGGGCAGAGAAATTGGATGAGTGTGGATGGACATTTTGTTCGGCATGGAACAGCTGGGCAGAAGGGCCTGTTTCCGTCTGTAGAACTATATGACTGTAAATACGTGTGTTTTGGGATAGAGACCGGGAGGGGGAGACTGAGAAAAAATGTCATGGAAAGATATGTTCACTGTTTCCAGAATGCTGAAATGAAGACATTTTGATAGTATCATGCAATACGGGTCAGTATTATGAAGACTTATGAGTGAATGGTATATTAGTATGAGTTCAGGCGATGGAGAGTTATGAATGAGCATTTGTCCTGCAGCTTTGTAACTGGGAGGGAGGACAGCAGAGTCTTCGACACATTGAGCTGTATAAATCAGTAATTTGTCTCAGTTTCATTTTCGTTGAGTGTGACAGAGGGATTGTCTGCACAAAGCTGAGCTAGTTTTGTGGTGCTATTGTATCGAATTCGCCTCATTAGCTACCCATCCCACCCCATGGTGTCCCTCTCATTCAATACCAGCCCAATTCTCCGACCCATCATGATTGACCAGACGGCACTCCGGCACTTTTACCCCAGTTTTCTTCAAGTGCCTGTTTAAGGGCATTTCCCATGGAACGCACTCTCCTAACAATATATTCCATCTGCTTTATACTTTCATACGACAGTCAGCATGCTTTACACAGACCAAACAAAAAATCTACACTCATTTTATGGTTATAGATGTCCAATCACACTTAGTAATTCTGGTTATTTCACTTGACTCACCTTAATGATATTAAATCAAAGACAGCTTCTTAACACGTCTTGTTATAAAATATAATTTCGAGCAGAGAACGTTTTTAACCTCAGCCATTATCTTGACCGTTATCGGAATTGTACCATGTTCATTGTTATGAAAGTTTCTCTTGCCCTTTCCCTGTGACTATTTCTGTCTGTGACAGTTGCACTGTCTCTCACTCAGTTAGTTGGACGGCAGGTTTGTGATACAGAGGGAGGCCAACAGCACAGGTTCAATTCCTCACACTGACAGAGGTTACCATGAAGGGGACGCTCTCTCAACCTCAACCTCACCCCATCACCCGAGATTTGGTGACCCTCAGGGTAAACCAGCATGAGTGGTCGCTCCAATGAGAGTTCTTTGGGACTCTATTCTTTCAATGTTAGCATTTTATTCTTTTAAAAAAGTAATCTTATTGAAAACAGATATTTTATATTATCATAAACGAATAACAACACAACTCAAATAACTGAACAAAATTACACTCTTGTGCATGTACAAAAAAAACAAGTTAAAAACACAAAATGGACAGAAGAAAAACAAGAATAAACAATAAGTAATGAATAAATAGTACACCTCAGCATAACAAAACGATAACTCTCGTTCTTCAAGAGCATTAACTGATACGCATTTTTATGTTCATAATTGTTCCTTGCTGGATTTTAGATTCATTAGACAATATCGTCATGGCTATATAAAAGCCCTTCTTAATGTGACAGATAAACCTGCATCGTGGTAATCCAAAAAGGGCTGCCATGTCTCATATAAATCTCAGTTTTTTAATGCATCATACTGGTGAGAAAGTCCGAAGGGATATTCTCCATGAAGATCTTACGACAACACAACAGACCCAGGGTTTTCAGACATCCAACACAACAGAACATGTTTTCCAACACAGAAAGTAAGGATATTTTTTTTTCGTCATGTGCATCTGCTTAAGGTACCCTGAGCAGGCCCAGGATGAGAAAAACCGGGTCCATCTCCAATTCAGTCCCCAATACCTACTCTATCACAGCTACCACAGTGCTCCAATATATATGAAGCCTGCAGCATGACAACAAGCAATGAGTAAGAGTGTCTGTAGTCATTCTGCACTTACGACAGGCTGAAGATAATCCCACTTCGCATTTTTAGAGTCAGTCTCGGGTCAGATAGACACTATGAAGAATTTTCAACTGCCTGGAATGGGTCCTATTACAGATCAAAATCCTTCGAGCATTTTCACAAATATCCTCCCATCTCTCCGAGGTGTTCTGAACCCCCAGCTATCTCTCTTGCAGACATCACAACGCTGCACAGTCTCGTCTGAGGGGACACACTCCAACTAATGATAAAGGGTACTGGCAGCGAATGTATTCTAAGCAATAAGCACCCACTTCTCTCTATCGGATCTGTGAGAGTCTGCTGAAGGTATATTTTTTTAAATCAAATTTCTGATCTGGATAAAAAAAACAGAAGAGGTCCCTACTAGGTAGTCCATACATACGAGTTATTTGATCAAATGATGTCATTCTTTCTCCCCCAAGTAACACGTGGTGGCTCAGTAGTTAGCACAGCAGCCTCACAGCACCAGGATCCAAAGATGTGCAGGTTAGATGAATTGGCTATTGATAAATAACCCATTGTGTTCAGGGATGTGTAGGTTGGAGCATTAGTCAGGGTAAATATAGGATACTAGGGGAATGGGTCTGGGTGGGTCGAAGTCGACTTGTTGCGCCCAAGGGCTTGTTTCCACACTGTAGGGATTCTATTAATTCTAAATCACTCAAGCAAGTCGCACCCCTGGCTTCCCACAGTTTAAACATGGAATCCATTATCCCCGGTTGGCAACTTGTTATACCAATTATAGGGGTAAGCAGCATAGTTTTGGCTATATTGCCCTCGACCTGACATATTGGCATTCATGCTTTAACTTTATTGATAGTTATTGGGTTATAACAATACTCCATAAATGTTGTCATTTTGCCTAACAACAACAGACTAGTAAAGGTTCACTTTGTCTGAGAGGGTTCAAAATCTAACCGTATTGACACCGAGTCCTCAGTGGCCCAGAGATTAACATAGGATAATAAAAAGCTTAATTGATAGCTTTTAATCTGGGAGATCTACTCTCCACACTCGGTGGGGTAGTTGTAATTTGGTTAGTTTGATAAAGAGTCGCTTATGGTGCCAAATAAAAGAAGCAAACCTGCCATTAGGTATCCTAAATATCTGTCTGGGAAACATCAAAGGAAGCATGCACACGGGGTATAGGAAATTAGGAAGGACATTCATTTGAAGAACAGCTATCCGACCTAGCCAGGATGTTGGAAGTGCATCCGATCTTTGAAGGTCTTGTTTAATTTTGTCAAACAAATGGACATAGTTCACATTAAATAAATGATCAAAGATGGATGTAATGAATATACTGAAATAGGGAAATCACCCCCGTGACCATTTAAAAGGAAACCAGGGTTTGTCTTCAACATCAGGCATTTCCCTGGACCTCCCAGAGGCATGGCCACAAACTTTGTAAAATTAATCTTATAGCCCGGAAAGGTGATAAGCGAATTAATGCATTACATCACGTGAGCTGCCGAAACTGTGGGATTTGAAAAAATCATAAGACCCTCATCTGCATGCAACATAATCTTATGTTATTTCGATCTTACTTCTGGAGCAGGAATGTTGGGATAATATTCCCAATTGTGTAGGATGCCACCGAATCTAAGATTGTTGCAGGGATGGGGAAGAGATCAACCCTCGACTGCCATTTCTGCGGGTTAAAGGAGAAAATAAAATCTCTACTTGTGTGGCATATCTGCCTCCAGTCATCTACCAGCTCTAATTCTGGACACAAATCCACTAATTGCTTGTCCACCGTGGGTCCATAAGACAGTTGAAATCTCCCTCTACAGTTATGTGCCACGATGGAAGATAACTTAATTTGGAAAATGCATCTACCAGGAGTTTAAGATTGCGCACGGGGGCGGGGGGGGGGGGGGGGGGGGGGTGGTGGTGGCAATAAACATCCAAAATACTGTATTACTTCCCATAGTTCAGGACTTTGGGGATGATGATCCTCCCGTGAGTGTCTAATGCAATCTAATAATTTAAATGGAAGATTCTTCTTCACTAGGATGGCTTCTCCCCTACTTCTTGTATTAATAGACGAGAACAAAAAAAAACGATCAAACCGCCCTGCTTTAACGATAAATGTTCCTTGCCATCAAGGTGCATCTCCTGCAATTGGACAACATTCACCCTCTCTTTTTGAAGACTAGAAAGTACACTTTTCCTCTTGACTGGCAGATGGCTCCTCTTAATGTTCCAGGTACAACATTTAAGCACATCATTATCCATAACTCATTGTAGCAACATTTCAACTCTAGAGTTTCACATCGAATTATGCATCCCTGATGATTAATGGAAAAAAAGACTCATTGAGCCTAAAAACTCTACCACCTAAAACTACTACAACTAAAAAGCTCTCAAAACTTTCCAAAGCTAAACACACACACAAAAAAGAATGAAATAAAATCCAAAATGCCAATCACACTCGATTGGGGAATTTACCAGCTACTGGGGACGCTTACATATCTCAAAACTCTATCTTGTGCCCGCTGCCAATATGGAATCCAGGGCTAATAACAACAAAAATCCGGCTTGAACTGCCCTTCGCTTGGCACTTAGTCATCACAACTACCTTTGTAACACCCTCCAGCTTGAGCTGCACCCCAAACACAAGCAAAGAAAGAGAAAAAGAGTAGTAATACTAATGAAGAAGTTAAAAATGAGTACTCAACCCAGTCCCGGCTATAATTTAATAGTGGTTAATACCAGAAAAATCCAACAAAATCTCTTTAGGAGAAACATGATTATCTAAATATCCAGCTTACATTAAAATGTCCATAACATTTTCGCTTTCTCTGGAGAGTCAGACGAGTTCGTGGATCCATTGAAATCAATGCAGGGCACCGCTGGATACCGTAAGGAATACTGAATCCAGAGTTCCCTTACTCTTCTCTTAATCACATCAAAAGATTTGCTTTCCTGAATCACCGCCGCTGAAAAGTCCTGAAATACATAATCCCGAGCTCTGGTGAATTAAACCCATCAGATCTTTCCTCTGGGTTCTGAAAGCTTCCACCAGTCTTAGTTTGTCCCCACAACTATGTAATCAAACAAGGACAGGATGAAGGCGTTGGTCTGAGTCTGACTTCCGTGCCGTAACCCGATGAACTGTCTCAGTCTTCACCCGTCCCCCCTCAGTTTCGAAGTGAAGGATTCACTGCAGCCAGTTCTTGAAAAAAACTCACCGGCTGACCACCTTCTGTCCGCTCCAGCAAACCGACGATGTGAATATTCTTCATCTTACCCCTGTTCTCGAGGTCGTCATCTTGTTCAGTTAAGGTGCAGACCTGTTTTTCAAGGGCGAGGATCCTCTCCTGAGAGGTATCGATCACGGTCTCTGTCGCTTCAGTTCAGCGCTTGGCATCGTATGTTCTGTTTCCAAGGCTGTCAAGTTGCTGCTCATGTTTTTGGAGCACGGCTGAGAGCGGCTCTGGGCACAGCTGAACTGTTCATCAATCATGGCTTCAATCATTTCGCGTAACTTGGTGAACTCAGTGACCAAGGCCTGGTGAGTAACTGGGTCCATGGAACGAGCAGAGAGGTTGCAGCTACAGCCTCAGGCATGCTCGATGCTTCTGACGGTGCATCGCTTGTTGGGACTTACTCGATCCTTTCCCGTGTTTTGTCATTTCCCTTTGACAAATCGGGATTAGTAAAGATTCTATCGCTCTTTTAGTGTTGAATTTTAAGTAAATGGCTGGGATGGGGTGTATTAGAGAACCACTTTGCCCGTGTGTTGATGCAGAGCCCAGCAAAGCAGACCTTCTGGATCCCCGCCGTCTAGTATTCCCCCTTAACATTTTATCGATATTATCATTTCATTTTGCATTATATTCCTGGAGGTTCTGAAGCCGTGTTACTTGATACCACTGCCTACATCTCCCCCCCCACACTGCACATTGCTGCCCATTCCTCGACAATCCTTGACTCTGTTGTTATTTATGAACCTTCCATCTGTGCCTCAAAAATATTCAGTATCCCTGCCTCCAATGCTCTGTGGGGAAGTGTTCCAAAGACTCACAGCACTTTGAGAAAACAATTATAAACATTTTGATCTGAGTGTGAGATTAGTTTTTTGTATCTCCTTATCTGAGAAAGGATATAATTACATTGGAAGCAGTTCAGAGATATTTCATTTCATGTATTCCTGGGGTAAAGGGCTTATATTATGAAGGCTTTAACAGGTTACTCTTGGAATTAGAGAAAAAAAAACTAGGCCTTGAGGAGAGTGGATCAGGTATACACGCACTGGGTGTTTGTATCGTCCAAATTTGTTGTCATTGTCATAGAACCTCTACAGTGTGGAGACAGGATATTCCGTCCATTAAGTCCACACTGACCCACCAAACAGCATCCACCTGGACGTGCCCTCTCCCCCTCAGTCTTATCCGTGCATTTCCAATAACTAACCCATCAAACCTATACATCCCTGGGCACTATGGGCAATCCACTTTAAACTGCACATCTTTGGAATGTGGCAGGAAACAGGAGCAGTTGGAGGAAACCCACACAGGTATGGGGAGAATGTCCAACCTCCAGATAGAGGGTCGCCCGTGGTTGGAATTAAACCCAGCTCATTGGTGTTGTAAGGCAGCAGTGCTGCCAACAGACCCAAGTGACACCTCCGTTAGTTCTGTTAGTAACTTGTGGCTGACTAAAGAAATCTGCCTGACTTGTTCTTATCACTGAATCTGGCCCAGTCTGAGACCTTTATCATCGGTCATATCACCAAGCAGGTTACATTTAAAATTTGTTGTGAGCAGTGGAAGAGTGGGACTAGAAAAGGAAACAGTGACACCCTCCATCCTCAGTCACAACTGGAGGGAGAAAAAAATCACAAAGTGAGAATTCATTCAGTGGGAATTCTCTTTCCCAGAAGTTTGGGTTGGCGGAATCTTTATATTATATCGAGGCTGGCTTCATCTGATTGTCCATAGACAGGTGAATCAGTGATAATGGTGCATGGAGAGAAAAGCGCAGCTGGGACCACAATGAGATGAACCACGAGTTTATTTACTGATGGACTAGTGTCAAAGGGCCGAAAGGCCCACTCGTGTCCCTTAGCCCTATGTTCTGATGTTCCATTCAGCCTTTCGGATCTGATACACAGGGGCAGATCAAGGCCACTCTGATGGCTGGGTGCAGTTTTGGCAATGTGCTTGGAAAATCCAGGCTGGGTCAGGAAGTGACACTCACCCCCGATCCCTGTTTCCAGGCTTCCCCTCTCCGCAGCGTCTGCTCCAGCGTCTATGGGTCGTGTTACAGACCCAGAGTTACTGTGAATACTGCCCCCATACCCCACCCAGTGTTAACTCACACAAATCCACTGCTCACCCGAATGTAGCAGTACATAGCACAACTTCCAGGAAAATAACCTGTTACTTTGCAAAAGCATAACGTGAAATAAATAAATAGGAACAAGAGTAGGCTATTCGGCCCCTCAAGCTAGCCCTGTCATTTAATACGAACGTGGCTGATCTGCTCCAGGTCGAAATCCACTTTCTCGCCGACTCCTTGTATCCCTTCACACCTCTCTCGGTCAGGGAATTCCAGACATTCACTACCTTCTGAGAGAAGTCATCACTTTGCATCTCAGATAGAAATCGATGTTCCATATTTGGTATCTATGTCCACGAGTTCGAGACTCCACTCAGGAATGGTAACAACATCTCAACATCTAACTTCTGAAGTCTCTTCTGTGTCTTGTAATTTTCAGCAGTATCACTCCTCATTCATTTAAACCCCAATGAATAATCACCTCATCATTTTAGAGATTCTCAATAAAACAACCCTATCATTCCTGGAAGCCGGTTAATGAACCAACCTAGTTACTTGCTGCATCAGCATGCTAACTTTATGTTTCATACACAGGAACCCTCCAATCCTTTGTACTGTTCTTTTTCTGGAAGTGCTCTCCATTAAATAACAGCCTGCCTTTTGATTCTCAGTGTCATCATCAAACTCGGATGTACATTGCACTCAGCTCCCTCCTTCAGACCATCAGTATAGAGTGTAAATAACTGATGCCATCGGACTGATAGCTGTGGTCCTCCAGGAGATACACCTTTATCATGAAGATCTATTAACCCTGACTCTCCGATTTCTATGTGCTAACCAATCATCATTCCATGTTAATACATTCTCCATCATCCTACGAGCTTCTATCTTGTGTCAGAACTTTTATTTTGTAATACATTGTGGAAAAAGTCTGGAAAGCCTGGTGTCCACCAGATCCCCTTTATCAAGTCCGCTTGTTACATTCTCAGGCCTCTCCAGAAATGCTTTGCATGATTTTACAGGGCAAAGTATAATTTCCCTTTCACAAAACCATTGCGAACCTGCGTGAAGCTTTTCTAAATATCCATGCTGGCCAGGTTTTCAAAATTAAGCTCGTCCCATCTGCTTTCATTTGGTCCATATGCCTCTAAATGTTTACTATCCATATGTTTGTCCAAATGAGTTTTAAATGTTTTAGCTGTACTGGCATCAACCACTCTTACTCTGGCAGCTCATTCTATACTCACACCTCCCTCTGTGTAAAAACATTGGCCCCTGAGTCCCTTGTAAATCTTCCCTCTTTCACCTTAAACCTATGCCTTGTATGGCTGAACTCCCCCATCCTGTGGAAAAGACCTTGGCTATTCACCCTATCGATATCTCTCATGATTTTAGAAACTTCTATAACGTCATTCCTCACCTTCTACACTCAATCCAATACTAACTTCAAGAACAAGCATTTAAAGATAAATACTGCAAATTTGAAACCATATTAAACATGACAGGTAAACAATACTCAGCCCAAACTTCATACTGTGATTTGTTTTTTCTCTCTATTACAAAACTAAGGCAGCTTGAATCGCTTACTAGTGCCAATACGAAGTCAAGCACCTGATATCCTTTGGCTAAAGGAAGTGATGATCTCGACAGTAAAAACGTAATTATGGCCAAATCTATATCATGCTACATAGTCAACATTCTCCCTCCTGGCCTCCCTATGACCTTGTGTGATTGTGTCTTCTTTATCTTCAACTCAACAGAGAGAACCCCTTTCCCAATTCACACCTTAATTTAAACCCATTTTATATCATCTTCACATTCACCACTGCTAAAAGCCGTGTCCTCTATTCCCTGTCACCAATTTCCCACCTCTGGTAAGATGTTAAAAAGCCAAGTTTCCAATGCTTTTCAGTTGTGAAGAAGTATCACACTGGGCTTGAAATAGTAACACCGTTTCTCTGTCTCTGCAGATGCTGACAGACCTGTTGAGTTTCTCCAGAAATGAATAGACACAGAACAATTTTTCACAAAACAAGTAACTATGGATACTGGGAATAAAAATACCAAAATTGCTTGAGAAACTGAGAGCTTTGTAGAATCTCATTGGAACTGAAAGTTTAACACTGCATTCATTCCAGAAGATGCTGCAATATCTTCAGCAATTTCTTCAGCTTCTGTTTTTGGACAATTTCCAAAGAAGAATGTCAAAGATGCTCAAACATCCTGTCCAACTAGGAGTGCCGTACACTGGGAACTGAACAATAACGCATGGTGCACAAGTTCCTTGACTCTGAAACTACATATGCCTGGCATTACTGACACTACAGAGTTCTTAATCATGGTCAGGGAGAATAACAGAGGGAAACACATTCACTTCAAATACAGAAGTTGCCATTGTGGAAGAGAAATTATTTAGATCATTACTTTAAATGGATTGAGTGAAAGGAACAAATTAGAGTAGTGACACTCGGGAGAGGCCCTCAGCAGAATGAGAATATGAAAATGCAAACGTTACCGCATCAGAAACCAGGTTAGGTCACTGAATACAGGGCTGATGGGTGAATGGGTCTCGGTGTGAACTCTGGGACAGTCAGTAGAATTGAATTGTAGATATTGTAACTCAAACTGGTTTATCATTTGATGCTGTAGACCACAGCAGCAGCAGAAACAGAATTGTATTCAACGACAATCTGTAACATTTTCCCGACGATAATTCATCAGTCTAACATTACCATCAAGCCCATCCATGGTTCAGTGATGAGTGTGGGTGAACATGCCAGGGTCGGAATCACGTGGACCTAAACCTGTTGACAACCCATTAAAGCTACTGCAATTAACTGGTTAAATTCCGACCAGCAGAACTAATGTCTGATGGAGAGGGGAAATGATCCCAAGACTATCAGATCAGATCTAAGCTCTGTCGTCCTGCCAAATGCAAACATAAATGTCGATGGACTATTAAACAATTTACTGGAGCAGAGTACTCCACAAATATTCTCATCCTAAATATCGGAACAGATCTGTACGTCAATGAAAAAAGTCAAGGATGTGGTGTCTGCACTATCCTCAGCCAGACGTGTTGAGTGAATGATGATCCACCTTACACTCATCATGATTCCCACAGAATCACAGATGGTAGTGTTCAAACAATTCGATTTTCTGCCCATGACGTGAAGAAACAGCTGAACACAGTAGATACGACAAAGGCAATGGGCCCTGACCCCATTCCTGCAATAGGACTGAAGATTTATGCTGCACAACAAGCCGTGTTCCTGGGGAAGCTGTTTCATTCCAGCTCCAACTCTGACATCTCTCTGGCAATATAGAAAATTACTCAGCTATGTCCAGTCCGTGAATAGGAGAATAATTACAATCGGACCTTTTACCACACCCTCAGTCAAATCATGACAGTCAAATTGGTGGGAATACTTTTTCTTAGAGCTGTCAAGTAGCACCGAAGTAATCAGGTCAGTGTGGTTTCCGATGGATTCCCATGTGGAGATGGTGCTGTAGTGGACATATCATTGGATTGCAAATCCAGACTAAGCCAATGCTTTGGCAGCTGGTGGAAGTTAAAAATAATTAATAAAATATCGAGACCTAAAATCTGGTGTCAGTAACAGTGATCTTGTGTCCAATGTTGATTGTTAACATCAATCTCCTACACCAATATACTTCCAGGAATTCAATCTCCTGTGCTTTCTTGGTCAGGCGAAAAGTGACTCCAGACGCACAGACATGGTCCCTGAATCGGCCAAGTGAGACACTCATTCGTATCAAACTACTCTGAGGTCTTAAAGGATAAAACTTGACAGAACACCCGGCATCAACCTCTTTAAAGGAAAGGGAATGGGAAACACAGTCCTGTTGACCCTGCATAGACATCCTTCCTAACATCTGAGAGCTTGTGACGACATTTAGATTTGGTTTGATTACTTACAGGGTGGAAACAGGCCCTTCGAACCAACAAGTCCACACCGACCCGCCGAATGGCACCCACCCAGACCCATTCCCCTACACCTAACGCTACGGGCAATTTAGCGTGGCCAATTCACCTAACCTGCACATTTTTGGACTGTGACAGGAAACCGGAGGAAAACCACGCAGACACGGAGAGAATGTGCAAACTCCACACAGTCAGTCACATGTTTCGGGAATGGGACCCGGGTCACTGGCGCTGTGAGACAGTAGTGCTAATCACTGTGCCGCCACGGCTTTCGCACAGAGCTTTCCCACAGATTGCACAGAAACATCGGGAGAGGAGGAGGTCATTCAGCACATTGAGCTTTCCCCATGCTATTTCATGGCCGAACATCTCCTCAATGCAGTTTTCCCCACATAATGTTCATATCTCAAAATATGTTTAAACATTATGAAATATAGTGCCTTCGGCCCATCAATATATAGGGAGTTCTCTGACAAAAAGTACGATTTGACTGCAATGCGATTCGTGACCCGTTTTCTATAAAGTGAACTATCATCCCTGCTTCAAAGCTGTCACACCCTGTCAAAGGTTTATATATCTTACTGAACTCTCCACACATTTTCCTAAAGCCCAGTCACCCCAACCTCTGTTCCCACAACTAACCTGTCATCCCAGAGATCAGTCTGGCCATCCTTCACTGCACTCCCTCAATGGCAGGGTTGCCCTTTATTAGGTAAGATACCAAAACTGCACACAACAGTGCACAATGTTCGAGATGGGGCCTCACCAAGGCCCTGTACAGTTGCAGTAAATGACCCTTACTTCTGTATTCTAAATCTCCCTGAAATGAAGGTGAATAAACCATTTATCTTCCTACTTGTTTTCTGCTCCTGCAATGTTGCTTTCAGTGACTGGTGTACAGGGAGATCCAGATTTTGTTCAATGTTACAGCTCCCACTTGCTGGGTCTATGTAGACTGTATACAGCGTGCCAATGCCATTCCCAGTATTGATTTCCGTGTTCAGAACTCACTGCCCTACATGGACTCAGAAGGCTGCGCAGAAATAAACAAAAATGCAGCTTAAGTTCATTTATAGATCAACATGTTTCAATCAATCCCTTGTCAAATGATAGGCTGCCATTCAATTGATCCTATAAATGTACACAACCTCTCATCTCTGCATTGCTCTCCATCTGTCAGGTATTTGCCTAGTCACTGCACTTGTCTCAATCACCTCGGAGCCTTTTTTACATCCTCCTCATCCAGCCACAAGCTGATATCATTTAGTGTTGTCAGCAGACTTGGGAATATAGCAATTGAGCTCCTCAACCAAAGATATGATGTGTATTGGTAATAGCTGGATGCCAAATCTCGATCCTTGTTATATCCTCCAAGCCTTCCATTCAAAAACATGGTTTTATTCCTACTCAATGTTTCCTGCCAGCTCTCCCATTCTAAAATACAAACAATATATTAGCCCCAGTCCCATAGGATTCAAATTTGCACAAAAGGCTTGGGGCTTTATCAAACATCTTTCTGAGATTCCAATCGTATTGCGTTGATACCTTCTCCATAATTTTGCTAACAGCCGTTTTCTCAAATATGATTCCTATTTCATAAACCTCTGTTGACTTTGTCTATGCCCATTAATTTCAGTCCAATATTTTCTATTAAACGTTTTAGTGGATAATTTCATTCCATTCCCTTTTTCTCACCAGGCTAAAGTTCCCTCGTATTGTGAGGAAATTATATTTTTGTTTTTGTTTTCTTCTTCTGTGAAGGCATAACTGAAGTATTTGCTCCATTGATCTGCTCTTTCCCTGTCCTCAATTGCCTGGTATCAGACTGCAAGGAAGCTACACCTTTTTCTCTTAATTTTGCCATTGACGTATTTTCAGAAGATTTTACAAGTTCACTCCTATACACTTTGATAAGATATTCTTCAGAAACTGATTAATTCTTATCTTAATCTACTGAATGATTGACCTTTCACAGCCATAGAATCACAGAAGCACAGACTCTGCACTATCATAAATACAGCACGGTCTACATTAGCCCCACTTTCCAATACAAAACCGGTCGCTGTGAATCTTATGGCATTTCAAGTGCACAACCATGCATTTTCTAGGTTTTGACGTAACCATGACAATTCCCCTCTCACGAAGTGCATCCCAGACCCCAACATACTTTGTGTGAAAAACAGTCCTCACATTCTCACTAAGCCTCAAACCCTTCACTTCAAAAGTGTGTCCCTTTGACTGAAAGGACCAGCTGCTGTCTGTCCACCCGGTCCATGTCCCTCGCAATCTTATCCTCCTGATTCACGTCCCCCTTAGCCTTCTCTGCTCCAAACTAAACAACCCGAGCTTATCCTGCATCTCTCCATAGCTGATATGCTCCATCCAAGGGAACATCCTGGTGAATCTCCTCGACACCCCCTCCAGTGCACTCACATCCTTCCTGTAATGTAGCTCCCAGAGCTACACACAGTATTCCATCTTGGCTAACGAAAGTTCCACATAGCACTTATAATCTATGCTTCGATGTGTGAAGGCTGTGTTTACGCTCCCATACGCTTTCTCAAATTGTGTGTTACCCTGTCCAGCCACAGTCACGGATATGTGGAGAAGCACACTCTGAGTTTCCTATTGTGCTGCCATTCATTGATTCCTTCCCTGCCAAGTTCCTTCTTCCAAAGTGCATGACCTCATGTTTATCAGGGTTACATTCCATCTACTATTGATGTGACCATCTGACCATTCCATTGTATCTTCCTATAACATAAGACATTCCTTCTCACTGCCAACCACCCGGCTAATCTTTGTATCAAACTTACTTATGGCACCCCCACCCCTCGTCCAGATTCACAGCTGCATCCTTTATGATAAGGTTTAAAATCAGGAAACACCAGCTTATAGTCCAACAAGTTTATTTGGAGGCACGAACTTTCGAAGCGCTGCTTCTTCATCAGGTGGTTGTGCGCTTGGATGAAGCACTTCGAAAGCTAGTGCCTCTGAATAAATCTTTTGGACTATAACCTGGTGTTATGCAATTTTTAGCTTTGTCCACCCCAGTCCAACACCAGAAATATTAAGAGACACAGCACTGATCCCCGAGGTACACTATTGGACACTCGCCTCCAATCGCACATCAGCCTTCTACCACCACCGTCTGTCTCCTACCACTAAAGTTGATTTGGTTGCGACTTGGCAACTCACTAATGAGTCCTACCTGTTCCCTGGTTATTCTGTTCCGCTGGACACACTTGGAGAATATCTGGAGATTCTCCCTAATCTTGCCTGTCAGTAGGTTTGCATGCCCCTGTGTTAGTTAGTCCCCTCCAAGTGAAGTTTTCCCACCATATTGCAGTCTTAACTGGCCTGTCCCAGATCCTGCCATTAGTTGCCTTGAATGTGGAATAGACAGCGAGGGAAGCGTTCTGTTAATTGCCAAGTTGTCATATATTTTGTGAATTTTCTAAATTCACTGTGACCCACCTCTCATTGTTTGAAACTCGAGAGAACACAGACCGGGTTCCTCATCAGGCAATCTCACCATCTGAGGGATTAATCTGGAGAATGTCCATTGCACTTCCTCTGCGGTCACCAAAACTGTACACAATACTCCAGGTACAGTCCCACCAACACACTGTGAAACTGCTTCAACATGTCTTTACATCAATGTTCTGACTCTCTTAAATGGAGGCGAACCAAACCTTAACTTCCCACTTACATGTATTCCTCCAAATTCCCTTCACATTCATTGCATTTACGAAGTCACTAAGATCTTTTAGAAACCCTTCCGAAAATCCAATGTGTGCCACTTCTACTGATTCCCCATTATCGATGCTGTAAGAAATTACTTCAAACAATTCCAAAGTTTATCAAGTATGATTTCTCTCTCAGAAATGCATGCTGATTCACTCCATTGCAGCTGTTAGTTTCTAGATAACAAAAAATGTCAGCCTGTGTAATGGATTCCAACAGTTTCACTGCAACTCTTAATTTAACTGGTCTGCAGATCTCCACCCTCTTTTTCCCTTTATCTGTTTGGATCCCTTCCCTTCATCTGTAGTGCTTGATTCACGTTTATCCACAATAGTTTCTGGTCTCTGCAGAATGTGCAGGAAAATAAACACAGTCATCGACAGTGCAATTAATACTACTACTATTGGTGATTTATTTCTGACATTTTGATCGGAAGTACATCTGTTTCGTCAGACTTAGCAATGCTCAATCCAGCTCCATTGTTCAAGTACTACCTTGTTACTGATATGAATTGACGTTATGTCTTTAGCTCCAGGTGTACGATATGATCACTTGGTATTACTGGGTGATTTTCTGGATCTTCCTCCATGAAGACAGATGCAAAGTAACTGGTTGTTTTCTTGGCCGTTTCCCTGTTGTCCACAATGACCTCTCCTCTCCCGATTACAAATTTCCACATTTGACCTTGCTTTTATTTTGTTTCCTTTGAAATATAGATCGTAGATTGATGCAGTCTTTGTGTTCCTGTTTGTTAGCAGGTATGTTCTCTTTTTGATTTCCTTTTCATGTTTTCGAATTTGTTATGTTAACCATCATTGAGTCACTTTCTCACTCTTTCGTGTTCGTACCTGAAATAAATAGACGTATGTTTCAGACTTTGCAGTATTTCTAAAACCTCCTTGTCCTGACCAGTTATATTCCGGAACACTGCAGGAGGATAGGAGCATAGAGAAGAAATTGCGGGAGCATTGCTTGCCTCTTTTCTATCATCGCTGGCCAAAGAGTGAGGTCCTGGACGACTGGAGCATAGCGAATGCTGAGCCCGTATTCAAGAAATGCTGCAAAGATAAACCTGGGAACTAAAGACCAGTAATCCTAAAAGCTAGTGGGTAGGTTACTTTAGAAGATTCGGGGAGATTGGATATACATGCACTTGGAAAGACAGGGTGTGGTTCGGAGTAAGATTAGAATGGTGCTGGAAAAGCCGAGCAGGTAAGGCAGCATCCGAGGAACAGGCCAATCCATGTTTCAAGCAAAAGCCCTTCATCAAATTCAGTACGGGAGTTTGTGTAAGGGAGATCATGACTCACAATTTTGTTGGAGTTCTTTGCTAAAGTGACCAGCAACATTGAGGAGGTCCGGGTTGTATATGTTGTCTAGATGGTTTATAGTACGGCCTTCAATAAGGTTCCACATGGTACGCCACTCTGGAAAGTTAGATCGCATGGAATTGAGGGGGAGCTGGCAAATTAGGTACAACATTGACTTGATGTTACAAAGCAGAGATTAATAATGGAAACATACTGGTCAGACTGGAGGCCTGTGAATAGTGGAATACCTTAGGGGTTGATGCTGGCACCACTACATATTACATGTATCTATTATTTAAATGAGAACGTACAGGCATGATTTGTAAGTTTGAAGAATGCAATAAAACAGGCGGCATCATGGAGAGTGAGGATGGTTATCAGAAATTTCAGAAATTACAGAAGTTTCTTGATCAGCTGGAGAAGTGACTGAGAAATAGCAAATGGATTTTAATATTGATCAGTGTAAGTTCTTGCATTTTAGAAAGTCAAATCAAGTTTGGAGTTTCATGGTGAATGGTTGGGTCCTAAGGAGTGTAGTGGGACAGAGGGAACTTGGAATTCAGGTGCATGGTTCTCTGAAAGTTGATTCCGAGGTAAACAGTGAATTGAGCTTTTGGAACACTGACCTTAATCGGTTTATATCACTAAGTATCGAAATGAGGGAGCTATGTTGCAGTTATACAGGATGCTGGTGAGGCCATATTGGCAGTGTTATGGTCAGTTTTGTTCACTTTGCTATAGGAAGGACGTTATTAAACTGGAAAGAGTGCAGAAAAGAATTACAAGGATGTTGCCAAGGTTTCAATGGTCTGAGTTATTGAAACAGGTTGGACAAGCTAGGACAATTTATTTTTGTGTGCATGAGACTGTGGGTGGATCATATTGAAGTCTATAAGATCATGACAGGTATGGATAGAGTGAATGCACCCAGTCTTTTTTCCCAGGGTTGGGCAATCACAGACTAGAGGGCATCATTTTAAGGTCAGTGGGGACAGAATAAAAGGGGACCTGAGGAACAACTGTTTAACACGGGGCTGTTACGCATATGGAATGAGAAGTGGTTGAGGCGGATACATTAACAAAAGTTAAAAGGCATTTGAAAAACACACGTATAGGAAAGAATTAGAAGGATTGTGGCACAGTGCTTAGCACTGCTGCCTCACAGCGCCAGAGACCTGGGTTCAAATCCCGACTCAGGCTACTGACTGTGTGGAGTTTGCGCATTCTCCCTGTGTCTGCGTGGGTTTCCTCCGGGTGCTCCGGTTTCCTCCCACAGTCCAAAGATGTGCAGGCCAGGTGAATTGGCATGCTAAATTGCCCCTAGCGTTAGGTAAAGGGATAAATGTAGGGGAATGGGTGGGTTGCGCTTCGGTGGGTCGGTGTGGACTTGTTGGGCCGAAGGGCCTGTTTCCACACTGTAAGTAATCTAATCTAATCTGAAGATAAGGGGCAATGGCAGGGAAATGGGGTTAGCGTGGATGGGCATTTTGGTCGGAATGGACCAGTTTGGGCTGATGGGCCTGTCTCCATGCTGTCGGACTCTATGACTCTAACAACCATTGCTTGTCTCCCACTGAATGTTATGTTGTACTTTCCAAATTCACTGAAGATATCTTGACACTCTAGCCTCCAGTCTTCCATGATGTTTGACTAGAATATTCAAGCATTCTATATTGCATGCGGACACCTTGTAAAATGGATCTTATAAATGCCATTATCCCTTAAAAGCTGCTTCAGACCAAGGTTAATAATTCATCATGCTGACCATACAACATCAGATTCAAAATAACCTGCTCTCTACTTTGCTTCACAACATACTCTTCAACCCACCTCATATACACTTACGGAACTTATTTTTCACTGCTTCAGCTGTCATAATTAACACAGCTTAGATGCAACTTGAGACCATTCAATAAGACTGCGATACCCACAATACTTGCCTATCTAATTTTCAGAGCATATGATGCTCAGATTTTCTGCTACCGTTTTGGTTTCGATATATAACACACCGATATTTGCTTCTCCTTGCTATCTGTAAACTCTACCTAAACTGATTCTCTGGAAGCTGAGGGACAGGTCTGTGTTGTTATTAGTGACAGATTTGGACAAGACATTCGGGAAGGCTCACCTGGACGCTGAGATGATCTGAAGAAATGGCCCACAATACTGGACAAGCAACAATATCCTCCTCACTCTGTTAGGATAAGAGTTACCATATACTCTCTGCTCCCTCACACTCACTGTATATCTGTTATAGCACCTAATCCCAAACAAGGTTCACGCTCTGTCTCCAAATAAGGCTCAGGCACTACCACTCTCACTATTGAATTCTGCAACTAATAATACTATATGGATTCAAAACTACCGACTGACTCATTCCAAACACCTCACAACTCCCCCTAATTATACCAGCACAAACAGCCGGGTCACCCATTCCCACTCTCTCTCCATCCCTTTCTCCCATTCGAGGCGAAACAGCCTGAATAGGATAGAAAGGGCCAAGCCGTTTAGTGGAGTATCCGATATCCGTTCCCTCACTCCCCTCCCCCTCCATGTGGGGAGAATTCTTGAATAGTGGAGAGGACCAGGACACCTCGTGTGGAGTATCCGAAACATCCACGTCCTACTGACCAGTTAAGGATCAATGTTCAGTGAAAGACGATTCTCAATTTAAACCCACTGACAGTTCCAACAACAATCCTTACACTTCCAAAAAAAATACAGATACCTCCCTGCACAGAGATGCAGACACAGAAAGACATAGATGAACACACACAATACTTACCAGGAGATAGGCATACATAAACGAATAAACACACAAATACATATGCAGTCACATACAAATGGACACAAATATAGATAGAAACACAGGCTGAAACACAGACAGACTGATGTAGACACGCAAACACACAGACAACATGCACATGGACACAAACACACACACACACACTCACACACACAGGTACACACACATACAGACACAAACAGAGGCACAGACACACACACAGACACACACACACACACACACACACAGAGTTGCTCATACACAGATACACAGAGGCCAGACACTAGTGTCATTAAGACACAATTCGATATGTTTTTGATTTGTAAGGGGATCAAGGATTCCAGGTAGAAGGCAGAAGAATGAGGTCGAGGTACATATAAGAAATTATTGAACGGAAGTTCCGACTCAATAAGCTGAATGGCCTCAATCTGCTCATTTCCTTAATGCTCCTGCGGTATTATGCTATCAGGCATTCTCTTCCTGAGACAGCAGCAGAGGCTGGGTGCGATACATATTTCATTGGAAAGTGGCAGTGGGAATGTGGGATAGGTTTGGAGTCCGGAATGGATTATGTCCCTAAATATTCCTAATTATTCTGTCCTTATGTCTGAAAAGAGGTGGTGATTTGATGTTCAGTTAACACAGTTTTCAAATAACAGACCCACAATGAAATAAGGACGTCCCTTTCACTTTAGTGTTGTGCTACCTGTGGTGTTCTCATCCTCAGGGAGCAGTGAAGACTCGGTTATTGAAGATATTCAAGGCTGAGCTCGACTGATCTTTACTGGACAGAAGTGTCAGTGTTTATTGGGAACAGACATGAAATGGATGGTCAGACGCACTCGGATCAGCCATGAACATTCTGAATGGAAAAGCCGAATGGGCAACTTCTTCCCCTATCCCATGTGTTGTTCCCTCAATCCACTCCTCGAGGCTCTTACAGAGATATACTGCTGTCCCTACCCATGTGTTGTTCCCTCAATCCAACCCTCGATGCTGTTACAGGATTGGGGAAAACTCCATTCAGTCAGACAGGATCGTTACAATGACACAGGAGGAGACCATTCCGCCCCTCTACGGTATTACACAGGAGTATATAATGAAGTAATTCAGCTCATTCAGTACACTACACAGTCCAGGAGGAGGCCATTCAACCCACCTGAGCCGCTACACGGGAACAGGGAAGCTGTCGCTTACAGGAAACAGAAAGTAGAGATAAATGTTTATTTTCAACCTGCAAAGCTGTAACTGATGGAATGCCTCAGAGATCAGATCTGGAGGAAGGGGAGGGAATGGCTTGGAGCTCAATTAGCTCGTACACCAAGATGGTCATTCAATGTGTCGTCAAATGGAGGTAGTGAGTCTGCAATGTGATACAGGCAGGGAAGGTTAGTGAGCAAACCTTCTGCAGAAATAACATAAGGTAAGTTGTCTATTTTGGCATGAAGGATGAAACAATGGCAAACAATTCAAATGGAGAGAGATTGCCGAACTCGGTGATACAGGAAGTTTCCATGTTCTTGCGACATGAATCATATGAAGTCAGATGCAGCAAGTGATTTGGAAGGTAAGTGGAATGATGCTGATTTTGTAAAAAAGGTATCAGGTTTAATTACAGGAATGTTTTACTGCATCTGTACAGGGAATTGCTGAGACCCCACCCGATGTCCTGTGTGCAGGATTGATCCCCTAACACTAAAATAAAAAGATATAATTATTTTCGAAGATTTTCAAAGAGGTTTCCCTTTACTCATTCCTGGAATGCCGGCCTTTTGTTATGGGGGATTATCAGTTTTGATCTTAGCTGAGAAATAGTATTGAACCATCCATGTCTTTCTGAAAAGTGTATCAGCTGGATGCATATTATCTCCTGTCAGGGAGACTAAAGCTAGAGAATAAACTTTAAGAAAAATATGTATTGATATTAACACACATACTATAAAGACACCTACCGATATTTACATGTAAGCATGTCTTCAAATTATAAAGTGGGGACATTTTTTTGCGATTGGAAGGAATTGTGTACAACAAGAGCAATGACGCACCTGCATATAATCCAGAATCAGGTTTTCCAGAGAATATTCCAGGAGATCGCACATGGTCCAGTTTGATGTTCAGTGACAAAATTGCATGTTCCAACACAGAGAGGGAGAAAAATGTTCCCTGTCTGAGAAGGAGCAGCCGATTGATCCCTCTCTCTTACTTTGTTCCGCCCCATAGCAAAGTGTGAGATCATAAAATCCTCACGTCATCTTTACCACTTGTGAAGGATTCCTAGTGAGGATTCATTTAAATCTCTCCACTGCCTGAAATGAAGGGAATTCAGCCAAATCCCACCGTTCCAGAAAGAAATCCCACTACCAGTAGATGGTGTGATCAGAATAACTTCAAAGGCAGAATAACATTTTGGGGAACTCTATCATTTTACCATTTGTTATGAGTTCAACTTTCTGTGTCTCACATTTTTCTAGAAAATGGCGGAGTCTGAGACCTAAATCATTGGCCACCTCACTAAACTGGCTGCATTTAAGATGGGTGTAACCAGTGGAGGAGTGGGACTCAGAAAGGACATAGTGACCCTCCAACATTTGTTGGAATACAAATGAGAAATTCTCAAAAGGCTGTTCAAGTGGAAATTCCCTTCCCCAGAGGATTGTGGTGCCTGGATGTTTGCATTTATTAAAATTTGTTTTTGGTATGTCGTAAAATGGTATACAGACAGAAACATGCTGCTTTGAGCAAAAGCACATGAAGCGGTGACAAAGTATTTAATAGCCCACTCCTGCTGCTCAGTCCTGTGTTACTATGTTCTAGTCAACCCCTCACATCTCCTGCAAGGAACAGATGGAGGCCACTTGCCCAAAATACCTGGTCAACAGTAATACAGGATCTCATTCAGTCCCTCAAGACTGTCACACATGGTTTGGTGTCAGTTGGAAAATGTTATTTGTTTCGACAGACGCCTCTGGTCTCTTTACAGAGTATTTCCTCTCTGCAACTTGTGCTTCATTTGTTGGTGATATTATAGACCCAGATTCACCGTGAATACAGTCCCCATAACTCAACCAGAGATGACTCACAAAATACTTTACCCCCTCTGTTTGCAACGTTCAATAAAAGGACATTCAGGGAAATTACAGCCATTAACTTTGCAATCACTGAAATGAGGACAAAAGGAACAGGATCAGGTAATTCAGATGATCAAGCCATTTCCTGAACCTCTGTGTCTGTCTCTACCCCCCCCGCCCCCCCCCCCCTTTCTCTCTCTGTCTCAGTTGAAATAGGGAGTGAGAATGGTTGGGTCGAACGGTCTCAGAGGCTTCTTAAGCTATCGAGAATCATGTAATCTGAGTGAAAAAAAAGCCATGGAACTTATCACTGTATCAGTGTCTGTTTAGAACATCATGAGTGATTGTCCATCCCCCTTAAGTTTCAATGCAATCTCTTATTATCTCACTGAGCTTCACTCACTGTTCATGGTGCCATCATCCCAGGGATTAGTCTGGCGAAACTTGAGAGAAAGTATATCCACAGTACCCCAAATACTGCCTCAACAACACTCTCAGGGATTGTCAAAAAACATCTTTTCTCTCACTTAGACATCGCCATTTCTTTCCAGTGCCACAAAAAGCCATTCCTTCTCTATGCACTACGACTGACATGGAATTTATAATTCCCTTACATCTGTACGTCAGCATCAATAAAGTCAGCACCAGAGATACCTATGTAGATATGCATCACTCTCAGGGAGAATTTCAATGAGATTGAATGCACCTAAAATAGGGGATGATCACGTACCTGAATGGAAATGAGATGCAGCAATACAGAAAACGGGCAGAGAAACGGAGCTATCTTTACCTTTATTCTTCTCTCACAGGATGTATGAAGCTCTGGCCAGTGCAGCATGTTATGCAGATCTTGAACTGAGTGGCTGGTTCAGTTGTTCCACAGTACCGTAAAGAGTAAAACACATTGCTGTGGGTTTGTAGTGTTACAACACATGATAAATCTTCATGCTTAATTAAAACCAACAACGGAGAAAAGATTTATCCCATGCTGTAATCGGTGATAATTCGAGAGTCCAAATCTATTTAAAGTAAAAATTAATATCTTTATTCCTTAAAGTATAACAGAGAATAATAAATGAACAATTATTTACAACTTCTTCCGCTAACCTGTCTTTGACCTTCCCCCTCCACAATCCTAGGCCGATAAGACTCCTAATCAAGATTTACAAAACAAAATTTTTTATCTCAAAACCAGGAAGCTTTCGATTCTTCTCCATATTCCTGTCTTCTTTTCTTCTTGGGGACTCTACTTCACTAGTTACTAATCAATAAGGGTACCCAAAGGAGAGCTATTTTTCAGGCAGTCTTTGCATGATGGTAGCTTGGCAGTTCTCCTCTAAACTGTTCAATTTTCCATGGTCTTGTACCGCCAAACTATTGGATTGTATCATTGGCTGTTACGATTGCCAATATAACAAATTAATACTTGATTGAAGTTTGGTATTTTGGGGTATATTTTAAAATGTTTTGCTGAATTTGTTTCAACACAATGAGCTAATCGGTTTGTTCGACCAAATGATACATTATATCTATTTTCAGAACTCTTGGTGCTGTCAGGTAGTTATTGTTGTTTTTTTATCTCTCGAAGGTACAGTACACCCACGTGTTCATCACAGAAGTCACCCGGAAACCTGACGAGGTAAGCATGACACATTGACTTCCCTAAAGGACTTGAGGCAAGCAGATTGTTTTTCATAACAAATGATAATGGTTGCTTTTAAACTCCCCAATTTCCTTCATGAGATATCAACAAGCCATTATTCTGTGGCTCCAGATTATGAGTCAACGGCTTGACCACCATAAACTGTCTTCCCTTACGTGCAGAGAACAAGTTAAACATTCTCAAGATCAATTATTTAATGACGGACATGTGATTACAAGTAACGTGAAACTGTTGCATCCGGATTGAACAAAGGCACAAATGGTTTATTCAGATATTGCACTGAGACTGAGGACGAGACTGGGATATCATGACGGTGGTATTGGACAGGATTGGTGAGTGGAGAGGACATAGAGATGTAAATCTGTGAAGGACAAAATGGATTATGGAGTTTGAGAAGAGTCTGGTTCCTTCTCGCATATCAGTGAGTAATTTATAAATCGTCGTTTGATAGTTATAACATATAAAAGGAAATGCATTTTTGTTTGGAACTGAAGATATTGACTTGCACTTTCCAAAATGTACATATCATGAGCAGAAATCCAGTTCAACCCGGTTTAGTAGACAAATATAATGACTTACCAGGAACACCAACTATGGCGAAGATGGTATAGTAACCACCTTGAATAATCCAAAGGATATCCTAGATCCTAGATGCTGAGGATATCCAAGGCTGAGAAAGCCACTGAAGACCCGAGGATAAACTCCTGTCAATTGTTTGAACATTCCAGTGTAATGTTCTCAGATTCGGATCCATTGTTGGAACATTCCAATCCACGGTCTTCAGATTATGAATCATTATTGTAACATTCCTGTCTAATGTTCTCAGATTCTGATGTCTTCTCCCCCTCTCTCTCGAGCTTCAGATCCCCGTTAGTGCTGTATGTGATGCTCCTACTCACACTATGGGATAGCACATTGAACAGAGCCCATTTATCTTTTAACGATACATAATTAGGATCCACGGAGATTGACATTAATCACAGTCACTGAACAAATAGCTCAATTTAACCTCTTTGAGTTCAATATTGACTTTATTAAAATTTAAAAGAATGTTTAAAATTTACTCATTCTACTTGGGATATGTGGGGGTGGCTGAGGGAAGGAATATTGGAGATGGTAGAATGATTGCGTGTAATCATTCAATCTTCCTTGGATATGGGAGAAATGTCAAAGGATTGTCAGAACATAAACAAGTTTCTCCGTTTATAAATGGAAACATACAGTCTGTAACTACTAATCAGTGATTATAATGTCAGTAAAATTTCGAGAGAACTTTTCTCGTCCATAATCTGACAGGCAAATGTGCCTTTGACAACATGAGTTATAACGGACAAATGGCATGGATATGTAAAAAGAGAATATGACGTGAAACACAATTCAGATGGTGAGTCGAGGATCAGAGAGGGCAGGTGAGTGTCATGTTGTTAATGTTGTCGATGTCAATCAACTGTGATTAACTACCATGCACTGCTTTTCAGTTTCAGTGTGATTATATTATTGGGGACATGGCTGCAGAGACTGGAGGGAGGGAACATGATATTTCCCAGTCATCAATATTGGGATGTTACTCTTTAAAAATCATAAGAAGATCAAATTCCAGGATACATCTGGAATGAGCCCATTGAGCCTGCTCCGCCATTCAATGATGGCTGTTAAGCTTCTCAACACCATTCTTCAGCTTTCTATCTGTAACCTTTCATCCCTTTACAATCAAGAACCTATCTGTCTTACTCTTAAATATACTCAATGACCTGGCCTCGACAGCCTTCTGTAGCAGTGAATTCCCTAGATTCACCACTCTCTGGCTGAATAGGTTAATCTTTATCTGTATTTGAAAAAGTATTCTCTTTACTCTGTCCCGTCGGTCCTAGTCTCCCCTCCATTGGAAATATCTTCCCAAAATCCTGTTCAAGTCATTCAATGTTCTGTATGTTTCAATTAGACCTCCTAACATCCTTCTGAGCTCTATCAAATATAGACTCAGAGCCCTCAGATGTTCTTCATATGTTAAGCTTTTCATTCCTGGGACCACTTTCGTGAATCTTATCAGAAAATGCTCCAGGGCCAGTACATCCTTCCTGAGATATGGGACCCAAAACTGTGCACAATAATCCAACTGTAGCCTGACCAAAATCTTATAGAGCCTCAGAAGTACATCCCTGCATTTATATTCAAGCCTTCTTGAAATAAATGGAATCATTTTATTTGCCTTCCCAACTGCTGACAACCTGCAGGTTTCCCTTTCAAGATCCTTGGACTAGCAACACCCCCCCCCCCCCTCCCCCGGAGTCTTCGGAACTTGCTCGCTATTTAGAAAATAGTCCATGCCTTTATTTTTCCTGGCAAACTGCATGACCTCACACTTGCCCAAGTTATACTCCACCTGCCACTTCTTTGCTCACTCCCCTAACCTGTGCAATTCCTTCAGCAGGAGAAAGTGAGGACCACAGATGCTGGAGATCTGAGTCAAAAAGTGTGTTGCTAGAAAAACACAGCAAGCCAGGCGGACTCTGAGGAGCAGGATATTCGACGTTTCAGTCATAAAGCTTTTATCAGGAATGAAGTGGGTGGCGGAAGGAGGTTGAGAGATGAATGGGAGGGGCTGGGACGAAGGTAGCTTGGAAAATAATGGCTAAATGGAGGTGAGTGGTGCGAGTGGAAGGTGGAGTGGATAGATGGGAAGGAAGATAGACAGGTAGGACAGTTCAACAGGCGGTGTTCAGTTGGAGGGTTAGATCTGGGATAAGGTGGAGGGAGAGGAGATGAGGAAGCTGGTGACATTACGCCGGATACCGTGTGGTTGAAGGGTTCCAATGTGGAAGACGTCTGGTGGCTAGAATGTGGCAGTGGAGGAAGCCAAGGACTTGCATGTCCTTGGAGGACTGGTGGGAGAGGCGAAGTATTCAGCCACAGGGAAGTGGGGTTGTTGGGTGTGTGACGGAGAGTGTTCCCTGAACCGTTCTCAAGTTGACGTCCTGTCTTCCCAATGTAGAGGAGACCAGGAGCAATGGACAGAGGAGATGAGGTGTTTGGATGCACAGGATCTTCTCTGCCTGATGTGGGAGGATCCTTTTGGGCCTTGGATTGAGGTGAGGAGGAAGTTGTTGGCACAGGTTTCATGCCTCTTGCACTGGCAAGGGAAGATGCCGGGAGTGGAAAGTGGCTTGTTGAGATGTGGGAGGGAGGGCCCGTGAACCTAACGAGGGAGTGGTGAACGGACTTGTCTCTGTAGAATTCTGATAGGGGTGGGGAGGTTAGTATATCTCTGGTGGTGTGGTCTGACTGTCGATGGAAGAAATGCCGGAGGATGATGCGTTGTAACCCAAGGTTGGTGGTCTGGAAGGCGAACATCAGAGGGGTGCTAGACGGTGCTACTGCACCCTCCTGCAGCCGAATCACCTCTTCGATGCTACCTATCCCTCTATTCCATCTTTGTACTGTTTGAAAACCTAGTCAGAATGCACTCAATTCCTTCATGTAGACCATTAATGCACAAAGCGAATTTTGTGGCCCCAACACTGAGTCTTGAAGAATACCACTTGTCAATGAATGCTTTTATCCCCACTCTCTGCTTTCTGTCTGACAGCCATGCATCTATCCAAGCTAGCACCTTGCCTGTAACACCAGGGGCCCTAATCTTCCTCAACAACCTCCTGCGTGGCACCTTATCAAAGGATTTTAAAGAAACAGGTGGATAATATCTACTGGTTCTCTTTGATCAAATCTGCTCGTTACTTCCTCAAAGTATTCCAGCTGGGCATGACCTCCCATTGATGAAACAATGCTGACTTTGCACTATTTTGCTATATACTTCCAAATATTCAGAAATCCCATCCTTCGCGATGGATTCCAGTATGTTACCCACAAACAAGGTTAGGCTAATCAGTCTGTAATTTTCCATCTTCTGCCTAACTCTCCTTATTAAATGGAGTGTCACGTTAGCAATTTTCCAGCCATTCCAGATTTTAGTTATTCCTGAAAGATTACCACTTTCACTTTCACTACCTCTTCCGCTATCTCCCTTACAATTTTGGGGTGTAGTCCATATGGTTCACGTGATTTATCCAAATTCAGGCCCTTCAGTTTTCTAGCATGTTCTTCTTAGTGATGGCCACCATATTCAGCTCTGCCCTCTTACTCTCTTCAATGTTTGGGAAATTACTCGTGTCTTCCACCATGAACATTGAATGCTTAGTTCCTCATTCGTTTCTTTGTTTTCCACTACTGTCTCTCCAGCATCATTTTCCAGTGGTCCATATTCACTTGTCCCTCTCTTTTGCACTTTATATATCTAAAGATCCTCTTGCAGTCTCCTTTGTATTACTGGTTAGCTTATCTCCATATCTAATCTTCTCTGTCGTTTTTTCCCGTCTGTTAGTCTTTGTAAATTTCCATTTCTCTACTTTCCCACTGCCCCTCACCACATTATATGCTTGCCCTTTAGGTTGTATGCAATCCCTGACTTCCGTCGTCAGCCCTGGCTGCCTCGTCCTCCCTGTACCATGCCTCTATTCCTCGGCAACAATCCCTGCTGTGACTCCTGAATTAATCTTGGAATCTGCTGTCATTGCTGTTCCCCTGCCTTTCATGCTTGACCCCTCTCCCAGTCAATTCCCTTATGCCTCTTTAGTTGCCTTAATTCAGCTGAAATACTGTTACCTCTGATTCTATGTTCTCTCTCTCTGAAATTGCAGAATAAATTCAATCATGTTCTGATCATTGCTTCCGAAGTTTACCTTCACCCTAATCTTCATTACGAATCCTGCGTCATTAAATCCAGTATCATCTGTTCCCGAGTGGGCTCCACCAGAAGTTGCTCCAAAAAGCCATCTCATAAACATTCCTAAAATTCCTTTTCTTGTGAACCACTACCAATCTGATGTTACCAGTGCCCCTGCATACTGAAATCACCCATGAGTACTGTACTTTGCCGTTCCTTCACATCTTTTCTATCTCCTGGTCTACCTTGTGCCCCAGGTTCTGACTACTCTTTGGAGCCCTGTACAAGACTTCAACTGTGGTTGTCTTACCTTTGTAGTTCCTCAATTCTACCCACGCAGATTCTACACCATCTGACCTTACTTCCTTTCTTACAAATGATTTAATCTCATTTCTTACTAATAATGCAAATCCACTCCCTCTGTCCACCGGCATATCTTTTCGATAGGATAAATATCCTTAAATATTCAGATGCCCATCTCTTCCTACCTGCTGATTTAATTCTGTGCCACAAGCTCATATACCTTATTCCTTATACAGCATGCATTCAGTTATAACCCCTTCAGTCCTGTATTAACCGTCCCTCTTCTCATTGTCATTCATTTGTGCAGTGCGCTTGAGGTTTGATATGTTAAACAGCTCCAGATGCTTTATCCTATTTGTGTCTGTGCTGGAGATTTTAATAACCTCTCCTGAGTTCTGTACTCTTACCTCGTCTTTTAATTCGGCTTTTCTAATTAAACCCTAACTGCACACTCCCCCCTCCCCCCAATACACTCACACACACACTCCTAATCAGCTTAAAGCTCTGTCTACAGCCTTAGTTAGGATTCACTCGGATTCTGGTCCCAGCACGGTTCAGATGACGACTGTCCCATCGGAGCAGGTCCTTTCTTCCTCAGTAATAAAATGTGTTTATTCAACACAAATACAAGGGTAAAAAAAGCTTTTCTGTATCTACCAAAGTATGAAAACTACAAAAAGACAATATTGTTAAAATATACTTGCTATGTGGAACTATTTAAATTGTAATATGAATTACAAAACCATGGAGGTGGTGTGCAAACTTTATCAATCGTTATTTGACCCACAGCTGAGATCCTGATTTCCCCTCTGCCAGTGATTCCCTTCACTGAGATTCCACCCTGCCTCTCACGCTACAGGGGCTACAATCTCCTGTTGGCTCAGAATATTTAAATAAATTTACCTTCTCCCTGGAACCAGTCTATTGGTCTATTGGATTGTGTTTCGCTGTCAGCTACTCAGCTCTGGGATGTTATTGGTGATAAATGATCTGGGATGACAGCCAGTATCAGCATGGTGCTCACAGGGTATGTCACCAGACAAAGGGCTTACAGTCTGCGAGAGTTTATAAAAAAAAGTTTCTGTGTATTTCTCCTCATGCTGTCTCCTGATCTAACTTCACATTCGTCAGACACGCATTGCTCTCATTCACTCTGTCGCTCCTTTTCTTCACTTTATTTATCTCACTTCATTGTCTTTCTCTCTGTTTATTTCTCTCCCTCTCAGTCTAGCTCCGATCATTCCCTCTATTTCCAAGTTGTCAGGTTGGAGAGCTCATGGACACATGGTGGGCTGAATGGCCTCCTTCTGTGTTGTGTTAATTCTGAAGTTCTCTGACCCACAGTAACAAGTTTTGGTGCCTGGAGAGACAAGCTGGTCCAGTGAAGGACACAGTGGACAACTAACCATTATCTCTTCGTATTTTCTGATATGCATCAACATTGAAATATCTGTTCAAACAAACAGATTCCTCATATTAAAATCAGCACACTTCAGTCTGCCAGGCCACTGTGTTCAGTACCCTCTGTTTTGTTTTTTCAGTCTTAGCTGTACTGGGATTAGTTCCCAACTCCCCCTCAGTCACTGTACCTTTGGACCTATTGCTGTGGTTGCACACACCCCTCCCGCCACATACTAGTTTAAACCCTCTTAAAGACAATAGCTAACCTGTCTGCCAGGAGATTGCTGCCAATTCAACTCCATCCTGTCCATCTTGTTTATCTCCTACCAACCCGGGAGTCCCAATGATCCACATATCGGAGATTGTTATCAGTTCATGTGCATCCCGTCCTTCTTGTGTGTATCCTACTGACCCGTGAATCCCAATAAGCCACATATCGCAAATTGCTGCCAGTTCAGGTTCATCCCTTCCTTTTTGTGTATATCCTCCCGACTCGGGAATCCCAAAGATCCACATATCGGAAGTGCTGCCTCCCCGACCGTGTATTTAACTGCGCTACCTTACGATTCCTAACCACACTCACACGTGACATATTCTAATATGGCCCAAAATATCCTTCCAGCACAACTCCAGCAAGGCCTTTTCTTTAAACTGATAATAAAAACTTAAGTGTGACGTCAGGAAAGTGAGACCACTGAATCAGTCCAATCACCACCGGATCTGATATTTATCCCCACCACCAAACCTGTTTGACAAGGTATACATATGGGCCATCTATTTGCAGATGGACGAGTATAAACAGAAGATTAGAAAATGTCAGAGCAGATGGATGTAATTCAGCCTGTTTACTCAGCTTTGTTATTCAGTTGGATTCTAGTTATTCTGTTCCTTTCAATGATAGGGTCTTAACCCAGCATCTCCAGCGGGTCAGAAAGTTCCCAGTGTCGTTGCGTGCACAGTCCTACGAAAGGAGTATCGAGTGCCAGGCAATGGGGTGTGGGGAGTCCCAGGGGTGGCATAAGGAAATGCTGCATGTAGTGCCGATCTACTGAGGGAACTGAGAGAGATGGACTGGGCATCCAGGGACACTGCACTTAGACAAGTGACCGGGCACGATTCCTTAACACCCAGAGGAAACCGCGAATCACGGCTGCTTTTACAAAAACCTGTCACATTTGCTGCATTTCTCAATCGAACAAAAGCAAAAATACTGTAGATGGTAGAAATCTGAAGCAAACACAGAGACGTACTGTGGAGACAGAGAAGAATTAAGGCTCCCAATGCAGGCACGGGAAGAATGCACAAAGTCCACACAGACCAGGTTCAGAGATTGGAAATGAACCAAAGTCCCTAGCACTGTGAGGCAGCATTGCTGTGTTACCATGCTGCCCAGTGCTGGATAATTGGGGATAGTACAGTTAAAAGTATAGATACTGTTATCCGTGATCGGGATTAAGAGTTCTAAAGGTTGTGTTGCTTACATGGTGCTCGGGTTTGGGATATATCATCTGGGTTGCAGAACTTGGAGCGGGAGGGGAATGATCCAGTGGTCAGGGTCCATGTAGGTACCAACAGCTGGACAAACAAATGACAATGAGAAGAGTGCCGGGTAATACAATACTGAATTGTGCATACAGTATAAGGAATAAGGTAAATGAGCTTGTGACTCATCCATAAATTGGCAGGTCCGACATAGTGGGCATTATAGTGACATCGGTGCAAGAGGATCAGGATTGGGAGCAGAATATTCAAGGATATTCATCCTGTGGAAAAGATAGGTAGGTGGGCAGAGAGACACAGTTGTCTGAGTATTAAGAATGGAATTGAATCAATAATCAATAATACGAAATTAAATAAGGTCAGATGGTGTAGAATCTGTTTTGTAGAATTGGGGTATCAAAAATGTGAAATAATGCAGTTGGAGTCACATACAGGGAGCTGTGGTGTAAGATACACCAGGAGCTAGAAAGATCTGTAGGAAAGGCAAAGCTACAGTGATCATGTGGGATTTTATTATACAGGTGGAGTGGGAATTCAGATTGATTGTGGTTGGCAGGAAAATGAATGTGTGGGAGGTGCATGAGATGGCTTTATGGAGCAGCTTGTGCAGGCAGACGAGGTGAGGGGAGATTAAGGTGACAGTGAACATAATATGATTGAATTTACTCTGCACTTTCAGATGGAGAAGTTAGAATCAAAAGTAACGGTATTACAGCTGAATAAAGAAAATTACAGAGACTTGAGTAAGGAGCTGGGTAGAATTGACTGGGAGACGGGCCCAGCAGGAAAGACAGTGCAACAGCAATGGCAGGAGTCTTTTTGTAGTAATTCAGGATACAGCAGGGATTTATCCTGAGGAAAAAGAAGCTTGTATTGGGAGGATGGGACAACCATAGCTAACTAGGGAAGTTAGGTATAGCAGAAAAGCAAAAGAGAAATGATATAATGTGGCAAAGTGCAGTGGGAAACCTGAGGATTGGAAAGCTTACAAAGACAAAACAGAGGGCAAACAAAATAAAATAAGGAGGGAGATTATTAAATATGGGGGTAAGCTAGCCAGTAAGATAATGGAAGACTGTAACAGTTTCTTTCGATATATAAAGTATAACACAGTGGCAAAAGTGAACATTGGACTGTTGGAAAATGAGACTGGAGAGATGGTAGTGGGGAACGAGATGGTCAAGGAACTGAATAATTACTTTGCATCAGCTTTTGTGATGGAAGGCACGAGTAATAACTTAAACATTCAAGAGATTGAGGAGCCAGAGCTGAGTATGATGGCCCCCACCATGGAGAACATGCTAGAAAAAAAATGTAATGGTCCGAAGGTGGTTAAATAAACTTGACCAGATGGACTACATCCCACTATTATAAGGGAGATAGCTGAAGAGGGAGTGGAGGCAATCGTGGTTATCTTTCAGGAATCATTAGAGTAAGGAACGATCCCAGAGCACTGGAAACCTTCTCACCCTTTTTAACAAAGGAGTAAGGAAAAAGACAAAAAAAGACCCACCATGAATTGTTCATCCTTTGTCATGGGTAAGATCCTGGAATCCATTGTGTAGGATGAGATTTCTGAATAGTTGAAAGTGTTTGGTAAAATAGGGCAAAGTAGGCATGATTTCATCAAGGCAAGTTAATGCCTGACAAATCTATTGGAAATCTTTGAAGAGGAAATGAGCAGCTCGACCAAGCACAGCCAATGGATGTCATCCACCTGGAATTCAAGAAGGCCTATGACAAGGTGTCACACAGGAGATTACTGAGTATGATAAGGGTCCGTGGTGTTAGAGGCAAGGTAGTGGCATGGATAGAAGCTTGTCTGTCTAGCAGAAAGCAGAGAGTGGGGATAAAAGAGTACTTCTCAGGATGGCAGCCGGTGACAAGTGGTGATCCAGAATGCTCAGTGTTGGAATCATAACTTTTTACTTGTTACATTAACGAATCCAGATGAGGGAATTGAGGGCACTCTGGCTAGGTTTGCAGACTACAAAGATAGACAGATGGACAGGTCGTATTGAGGAAGCGGAGAGGCTGAACGAGGATTTGGACAGGTAAAGAGATCGTCAGATGCACTCCAACGTTGGAAAGTGTGAGGTCATGCAGTTTGGCATGAAGAATAGAGGCATGGTCTATATTCCAAATGGCGAGAAAATTCAGAAATCTGAAGTGCAAAGAGACTTTGGAGTTCTAGTGCAGAGTTCTCTCAAGGTCAGCTTGCAGGTTGAGGCAGCATTTAGGAGAGTATTTGCAATTATGATTGGGAGCATTTACTACGAGAAAAAATGAATATAAGAACTGACTGTATACGGCTCTGGGCAGACCTCATTTGGAGTATTGTGATCATTTTTGAGCTCCATACCTCAGGAAGGATGTACTGGTCCTGGAGCGTGCTCAGAAGGTTTTCAAGAGAATGGTCATAGGAATGAAAAGCTGATTGCATGATGAATGTCTGAGTACTCTGGGTCTATACTTGATGAAGGTTGAAAGGATGAGAGGGAATGTAATTGATATAGACAGGATACTGACTGACCTGGAGAGAGTGGATGTTGATAAGATGTTTCCATTGGATTAGAAACCGCGGGCACAGCCTTAAATGAAAGGGAATACTTTTCAGAACAGTGATAAGGAGAAATTTATTTAACCATAGAATGGTGACTCTTTGAAATTTAAAGCTGTGGGGTCAGGCCATTGAATATATTTGACTCGGAGATAGATCGTTTTTGATTATCGAGGGGATGAAGGGTTATGGGGAGAAGGTCGGAGAATGGGTTTGAGAAACCTATCAGCGATGATTGAATGACGGAGCAGACCCGATGGGCTAACTGTCCTAATTTATGCTCCAATGCCTTATAGTCTTCTGGTCTAAACCTTAAGGAAGGACCTTGCATCTCTGAGAAGATAGATTCATGTTCTTCATGAAGGTCAGAAGATGTGGATAGTTAACTGTTTTAGAATGAAGGTATTGTGGCTGCTGTCGGGGTGGTGGATAATCTGACATTCAGTGCAGGATCATACACCAACTGCACTGTATTAATGTGGGGAGAGTTTATTCAAAATTTAGATCTCTACATCTCTCTCAATTGGGAGTAGGGGTTGGGGTGGGTGGGCGGAACGTCCACCCCGGCACTTAAACTATCCCGAATGATGCATCCTGAGTGAAATAGCAGTCATGGAATTTATCACATTGACTGTTTCGAATATAAGGAGTGATTGTCCATCCCTCTCAGGGTTCAATGCAATCACCTCTTATTCTCTCACAGCGCTAGATCAACCTTCACTCACTCCTCATGGTGCCATTATCCCAGGGATTATTCTGGTGGAACTCCTCTTCACTCTCTCTGTGGGAAGGAGATCACTCCTTATAATGGAAAGAAAATCTGTCCATAATACCCCAAATACTACCTCAATAACACTCTCAGGTTTGATCACAATAATTCCTTTCCCTCACTTAGTTGGCTCCAATTCTTTTGTGTGACACAGGAAACAATTCATTTCCAATGCGCTGCCACTGATGCAGAATTTAAAAACAACCTCACATCTATAGGTCAGCATCAATAAAACCAGCACCAGAGGTGCCCATGGAGATGGACCTCACTCTTGGGAGAGACTCAATCACAAAGGATACATCTAAAACGGTGAATGGCTACCTACCTGAATGGAAATGAGCCGTTGGAATATAGGATGCAGGCAGAGGAAGGGAGCTACCTTTCCGTTTGTTCTGCCCTCACGGGATGTGTGCAGCCATGGTCAGGCCAGCATGTTATGCCGATCTAGAACTGAGCGGCTGTGCCAGCTGTTCCACAGGACAATAAATAGTAAAACAAATTGCCGTGGGTTTGCAGTTAAACAGAGGCTTGACCAGAGAAGGATGACTCACTGCCTTCTCTAATGGGCATAAGGCAAGTCGATATCAACAGATTATCATTCTGTGGTTCTGGAATATTAGCCAATGACGTGACCCACCGTACACTGTCTGCCCATCTTTCAGATTTTGTGCAGAGAACAAGTTAAACATCTCAAGTGCAATCATTTTGCAATGGGCACGTGGTAAGAATGGAGTTGACGCAGATGTATCTGGAATTAACAAAGGCACAAACGGTGTTTAATTCAGGAATTGAACTGAGACTGAGGAGGAGATTGGGATGTCGTAATGGTGGTAACTGGACAGGATTGGTTTGTGGGGAAGATATGAAGATGTACACTTTGCAGGCGAAAACGAATCAATGAAGTTGAGAACAGTGTGTTTTACCCTCGCGTATTGGTGAGTAATTTGGAAGTAATAATTTGCTGGTTATAATTCTTAAGGATTGGAATCTTTGATTGGAGCTGAAAACGTTGGCTTGCACCTTTTCAAAACCTGCATATCATGAGCATCGAATCCGTTCAGACCTTTTCACTAAACAGACAGAGTGACTTACCAGGAACACCAACTATAGTAAGGATAGGATAGTAACCAGCTTGAATAACCACTAATGCATCTTCAATCCGCGATGCTAATGATATCCAAGGCTGGGAAAGCCAGTAAAGACCATGGGATAAGCTCCTATCCATTGTTGGAACATTCCAGCCTAATGTTTCCAGATTTTCATCTCTCCTACCCTTCTCTCTGAAAATGCTAATCCCTCCTATTGCTGTTGGACATGCTCCCGCTCACACTATGGGATAAAACGCTGAAAGTCTTCCCTTATTGATAGAAGAGAGAAACTCTCTAGGGACGCATACGATCCATGGAGACTGACATAATTACAATCGCTGAACAAATAGCTCCAGTTAACCCTTTGAATTCAAAGCTACTTTATTAAAATTCAAAATAACGTTGAACATTTGTGCATTCTGGGTGTCATATGCGAGTGTGACTGAAGGAAGGAATGTTGAAGATGGCAGATTGATTGTGTGTAATCATTCAGTCAGCTTTGGATATGGAAGTAATGCCAGATGTTTAACGGAACATAGACATGCTTCTCTGTTTATAAGTACAGAAATGAATCCCGTAACTACTGATCAGTCATTGCAATATCTGAATAATATTGAGAAAACAACTATTATCCATGATGTGATAGCAAAATCTGCCAGAAAAAAAAACGTGGGTTACAACAAACCAACTGCATGGATACGTTAACAGCGACTTGCACATGACAAACACAGTTCAGATTGTTATTACAGGATCAGAGAGGGCAGGTGTGGGTCATGCTGTTGATGTTATCGATGTTAAGGAACTGTCAAGAAGTGTCATTTAATGGACTTCGATTACATTGTGATTATGAGATTGGGGAAAAGACAGAAGACGGAGTGGGCTGGGTTACATGGTTGATTAGACTGGGTGGAGGGACAGTGATGTTCCCCATTTACCAGAATTGGAATGTTACTCTTTATAATTCATATGAAGAACAGATTCAAGCATACATCGACAATGAGGAATTAGCAGAGACAATATTAATGAAATGTGTTTATGCAATATAAAATACAGGAACAAAATGATTTTCTGCACACACCAATATATGCAAAGTACAAAGAGATAAGGTTGTTAAAATACACTCCTGATATTGAACTATATAAATTGAAATGTGAATTGCATAACTAAGAAAGTGGTATTCAAACTTTATCAATCATTATTTGACCCACAGCTAAGATCGTGATTTCACCTCTGTCGTGAGTCCCCTCACTGAGATTCTCTGGTCTAGTCTCTCATACAGTATCTGTGTGGGCAGGAGTGGGGTCATGGAGGCGGGTGGTGGTAATCATTTCCTGCTGCTTTTGGCATAGCCCATTTAAAAACTATGCTTTCTCTATGGAACCAATCTATTGGCCTAATGGGTTCTGTTTCACTGTCAGTAACCCAGCTCTGTGATGTTGTTGGAAATAAATAATTTGGGATGACAGGCAGTATCAGCACAGTGCTCACAGTGTATAGAGCCCAGACAAAGGGCTTGCCGTCCAGAGGAATTTCTAAATAAAGCTTCTAACTTCTGTCTGTCCATATTTATCTATTGTAATGCAGTCTTCCGATCTATCTGACTTCACCCTCATATAACACCTCTTCCTCTCGCACTCAGTCAGTCACTCCCCTTTCAATCCTCTCTCACTTTATCTCCCTTCACTTGCTTTCTCTCTGTTTATTTCTCTCTCACACAATCTCTCTTCACACACTCTCTCTATCTCCAATTGTGCAGTTGGAAAGCTTGTGACTCCACGATGGGCTTATTAGCCTCCATCCATGCCATAATAATTGAGGTTCTCTGACCCACAATGAATATTTTCTGGACAGACATGCTGGTCCGGTGACAGGTACAGTGCACAATCACACATTATCTTTCCCTGCTCGTCTCTGGGGTACAGCAGCCTTGAAATGTCTGTTCAAACAAAACAGACTGAATGAAATTTGAGCAGTCGAGAAGACGTTCATGAGTTTTTTAGTCTAGTGATGGAGAGGAATAAGTGTGCACTGCAGGTCAAGAGTTATAGCTGGGGTCAGGGAAATTATGATGCGGTGAGGCATGACTTAGGATGCGTGGATTGGAAAAATAGGCTTCAAGAGAACAACACAAATGATATTTGGAGATTGTTCAAGGAACAGCTAATGGGTGTCCTGGATAAGTATGTACCAGTCAGGCAGGGAGGAAAGGGTCTTGTGAGGGAGCTGTGGTTTAATAAGGAATTGGAATCCCTTGTGAAAGGGAAGAGGGTGGCCTATATAAAGATGAGGCGTGAAGGTTCAGTTGGGGCGATTGAGAGTTATAAGGTAGCCAGGAAGGATCTAAAGAGAGAGCTAAGAGCAGCGAGAAGGGGATATGAAAAGTCCTTAGTTGGTAGGATTAGGGAAAACCCAAAGGCTTTCTATAGGTATGCCAGGAATAAAAGGATGACGAGGGTAGGTATCGGTCCAGTCAAGGATAGTAGTGGGAAGTTGTGCGTGGAGGCAGAGGAGATTGGAGAGACACTAAATCAATACTTTTCGTCAGTATTCACTCAGGAACAGGACACTGTTGTTGATGTGAATATTGAGTCACAAGTGATTAGAATGGATGGCCTTGAGGTATGTAGGGAAGAGGTGGGGAATACTGGAAAGGATGAATATAGATAAGTCCGCTGGGCCTGATGGCATTTATCCTAGGATCCTCTGGGAAGCTAGGGAGGAGATAGTGGAGCAATTGACCTTGATTTTTATGTTGTCGTTGTCTACGAGAATAGTGCCAGAAGACTGGAGGATAGCGAATGTGGTCCCCTTGTTCAAGAAGAGGAGTAGGGATAGCCCTAGTAACTGTAGGCCAGTGAGTCTCACTTCTGTTGTGGGCAAAGTCTTAGAGAGAATTGTAAGGGATAGGATTTATGAACATCTGGATAGGAATAATGTGATCAAGGATAGTCAGCATGGTTTTGTGAAAGGTAGGTCGTGCCTCACAAACCTTATTGAGTTCTTTGAGAAGGTGACCAAGGAAGTGGACGAGGGTAAAGCAGTAGATGTGGTGTATATGGATTTTAGCAAGGCGTTCGATAAGGTACCCCATGGCAGGCTAATGCAAAAACTACGGAGGTATGGCATTGAGGGTGCATTAGAGGTTTGGATTAGGAATTGACTGGCTGGAAGGAGACAGAGGGTAGTAGTTGATGGTATAGGTTCATCTTGGAGTGCAGTTACTAGCGGTGTTCCACAAGGATCTGTTTTGGGACCATTGCTGTTTGTCATTTTTATAAATGACCGAGAAGAGGGGCTGGAAAACTGGGTGAGCAAGTTTGCGGATGACACGAAAGTCGGTGGAGTTGTGGACAGCGAAGTAGGATGTGGCAGGTTACAGCGGGATATAGATAAGTTGCAGAGCTGGGCAGAAAGGTGGCAAGTGGAGTTCAATGTAGCTAAGTGTGAAGTCATTCACTTTGGTAGGAGTAACAAGAAGATGGATTACTGGGCTAATGGTAGGCTACTTGGTAGTGTGGATGAGCAGAGGGATCTTGGTGTCCATGTACACAGATCTCTGAAAGTTGCAACCCAGGCTGTGCTGTGAAGAAGGCATATGGTGTACTGGGATTTATTGGTAGAGGAATTGAGTTCCGGAGTCCTGAGGTCATGTTGCAGTTGTATAAGACTCTGGTGCGGCCTCATCTGGAGTATTTAGTCGCCATACTATAGGAAGGATGTGGAGGCATTGGAACGGGTGCAGAGGAGGTTTACCAGGATGTTGCCTGGCATGGTAGGAAGATCGTATGAGGAAAGGCTGTGGCACTTGGGGCTGTTCTCATTGGAGAAAAGAACGTTTAGGGGAGATTTGATAGAGGTGTACAAGATGATTAGGGGTTTAGATAGAGTTGACAGTGAGAACCTTTTTCCGCTAATGGAGTCAGCTGTTACTAGGGGACACAGCTTTAAATTAAGGGGTGGTAGGTATAGGACAGATGTTAGGGGTAGATTCTTCACTCAGCGGGTTGTGAGTTCATGGAATTCCCTGCCAGTAGCAGTGGTGGACTCTCCCTCTTTATGGTCATTTAAGCGGGCATTGGATAAGCATATGGAGGTTATTGGGCTAGTGTAGGTTAGGTAGGCTTCGGTCGGCGCAACATCGAGGGCCGAAGGGCCTGTACTGCGCTGTATTTTTCTATGTTCTATGGTCTATGAGTGTGTATTTCAATCAGGATTTAATGAAGGATGAGATTCCAGAATGACATCAGCAATGAATGAAAAACGGTGTATCACAAGAAATGGCAGCTGGGTCCAACATGTGGTTCCATGTAGGTCTCATGGTAGTACCAATAGATTATCAGTCCAGAAAAATCTGTTCTTGTTCTGTGGATCCAGGTTGAATCCCGCCACTGCAAACGGTGGAAATTCAATTCAATAATGTAAAAAATATCCCTGGAATTAAGAATCTACTGATGAGAATGAAATCATTGCCGATTGTCAGAAAAATCCATCTGGTTCAACAATATCCTGCAATGAAGGAATCTTCCATCCTCACCTGGTCTGGCTGACATGCAACTCCAGACCCAAAGCGATGTCAGTGACTCCCAATCACCCCCTGAAATGGTCTAATGAGTCATTCAGTTGTTCCAATTGCTACAGAGTTTCAAACAAATGAAACGGGATGGAGCACCTGGCATCGAAATGGGCACCGGAAAAGTCAACATTTGAAACATCACTGTAGAACCTGCAGTCTTCCTTACTAACATCTGAGGTCTGGTGCCAACATTGGAACAACTGCCTTACAGACTAGTTAAGCAACAGCCTGACATAGCCATACTCACGGAATCATACCTTACGGAAATAACAGAAATTACCATGGGCATAGTATTTTCTTACTGACTACAGCGTAACGTCGTTCCTCAGCTGAATCAGTCCTCCTCCATGTTAAACAACACTTGGAGAAAGCATTGACTGTGGCAAGGGCACAAAGTGTATTCTGGCCGGGGGATTTCAAAGTCGACTGTCAAGAGTGGTTTTGGCAGCAGTATGACTGATCATGCTGTTCAGCTCCTAAGGACATAGCTACCTAATTGGGTCGACAGAAGGTGGTGAGGGAATGAACAAGAGGGCAAGAAACAGACCTGACCTCATCCTTACCGATCTACCAACTGCAGATGTACCTGTCCATGACAGTATCGGTAAAAGTGACCACCACACTGTCCTTGCAGAGACGAAGTCTGTTGTCTCCATAAACTCTGTTGTGTTGTGTGGCACTGTCATCGTACTAAATGGCACATACGTTTAGCAGATCTAGCAACTCCAGACTGAGCGTCCACAAGACACTGTGTACCATCAATAGCAGCAGAACTATACTCCAGCACAATCTGAATCGTCACTGCCCAGCATGTCCCCCATTCAACCATTACCATCGAACCAGACAATTAACCTTGGTACAATGGAGAATGCAGGAGAGCATGCCAGGAGCAGAACCAGAAATATATAAAGATAAAATGTTCATCTGCTGAAGCTTCCGAACCGAAATACTTGTGTGCCAGATAGCATAAACAGAAAGGGACTGACAGAGCTTATCAATGCCACAACCAATGCATCAGAGTTAAGCTCTGCAGTCCTGCTAATCCAATCGTAAATGGTGGCGGATGATTAAACAACCCACCGGAGTAGGAGTCTCCACAAATATCCCCATCCTCAATGATGGAAGAGCCCAGAACATGAGTGCAAAACATAAGGCTGAAGCTTTCGTTGCAATCTTCAGTCAGAAGTTTTGAGTGGATGATCCATTTCGGCCTCCTCCGGTGGTCCCCATCATTACAGAGAGCAGTCTTCAGCAAATTCGATTAACTTATATCGAGAAACGGTTGAAGGCACTGGATATTGCAACGGCTATGGGCCCTGATAACATGTCAGCAATAGTCCTGAAGACTTGTACTCCATAACATCCCGCTCCCATAGCCAAGCTGTTCCAGTATGTTTACAAACCGACAATGGGGAAAAACTTGTCAAGTATGTTCTGTACATAAAATGCTGGACAAATTCGACCCGTCCAAATACCACCTAATCAATCTACTCTCCATCATCAGTAAAATGATGAAGATATAATCAAAAGTGCTATCAAGCAGTACTTGCTCAAAACTAACCTGCTCAGTGACGCCCAGTTTGGGGTTTGCCAGGATCACTCAGCTCCTGACCTCATCACAGCCTTGGTTCAAACATAGAAAAAGGAACTGAATTCCAGCCCTTGACATCAAGGCTGCATTCTGCCAAACGTGACATCAAGGACCCCAAGCAAAAACGGTATCACGGGCCAACACTCCATTATTGGAGTCATACCTGACAGATAGGAAGATGGTCATTGTTGTTGGAGTTCAGTCATCTCAGCTCCAGAACATCTCTGCAGTAGTCCCTTCGGATAATGTCCTCGGTCCAAACATCTTCAGCTGCTTCAACAATGACCTTCCTTCCATCATAAGGTCAGAAGTGGGGATATTCGACGATGATTGCACAATATTCAGCACCATTCGCAAATGCTCAGACACGGAAGCAGGTCATGCCCAAAGCAAAATTATCTGGGCAATATCAAGGCTTGGTCTGGCAAGTGGCAAGTAACATTTGTGCCACATAAATTCAGACAATGACTGTCATAAATAAGAAACAATGTAACCACTTTGTATTCAGCAACATTATCATCACTAATCTCCCCCACTATCAATATCCTGGGGGTATCATTGACCAGAAACTCAACTGGACTCGCCACATGAATGTAACAGCAGATCAGAGGCTAGGAAACTGCACGAGAAACTCACCTCCTGACTACCCATAGACTGTCCATTATCTACAAGGCACAAGTCAGGAATGAGATGGAATATCCTCACTTGCCTGAATGAGTGCAGCCCCAACAACACTAAAGAAGCTTGACACAATCCAGGACAAAACAGCACATTCGATTTGCACCACATCCACAAGCATTCACTCCCTTCACCGTGGTCACTCAGGAGCAGCAGTGTGCACTATCTACAAGACACAATGGAGAAATTCCCCAATGATCCTCAGACAGTTCCTTCCAATGCATCAGAATTAAGCTCTGCAGTCTTGCTAATCTGATCATAAATGGTGGCGGACGATTAAACAACTCTATCTGGAATGACAAGGGCAGTAGTCGTTTGGGAACATCACCACCTTCAAATTCCCCTGCAAACGAGTCAACATCCTGATTTGGAAATGTATTTCCGTTCCTTCACTGTTGCTGGGTGAAAACCCTGGAATTCCCTCTTTAATCACTAGTGGGTCAGCACATAGCAGGTAGGTTGCAGCAGTTCGAGAAGGCAGCTCTGCACCACCTTCTCAAGGGCAACTGGGGACGGGCACATCCAGTGATGCCCACATCCAAAAAAATTTTTTTTTAAATAGTTCCAAGTTGAGCATCTCGATGGGACAGGCTATCTGATTTGAACACGAACAGGAAAACAGTGTTTTTAATATTGAACATTTTAGACTTTTCTGTTATTAGAAGGGTGTTCAGTATTCGATTACATATTGTTGCTGAATGCTGTGACAAATTGCATCTGTTCTGTTTAAATCAACAATTCTGGCGGGACAGGATTAATCCTTCGAAACTACCAGACAGAAAATGGCAATCATCGTAGAGACAATGTACTCCCGCCAGATGAGACTCACTGATAGCAGCGCACATTCAAAATATTAATGGAATACTGCAAACACTGAATCCTCCCACCGTCCATATTACAGGGGTTACCATTGAGCAGAACATGAAGTCAAATCAACATACATATACAAGGGTTACAAGAGCAGGTCAGAGACTTACTGGTCTATACTGAATAACAGACCTAATGACCTAAACGGCATGAGATATAGCAATAGATTTAGGCCATTCAGCCCATTCCTTCACTCTGATACTGTGCCATTTTGTCATTGTCTCTCTGAAAAGTGGAAATATCTTCTGCATACTGACTGTATCAATCTTTGCAGTAATCCATTAGTTTCAATCAGACCCCCCCACCCCCACAATTCTTCTAAGTCCATCGAGTACACACACTGCCGCTCATATGACAAGCTGTCATCCCCAGAATGGAGCACCTCCAACACCAGCAGATCTTTCTCCAGAGATAGTGTCCAAAACAGCTCACAATTGGCCAAATGCTGTCTGTCCATAGCCATTACATTCTCAGCAGTATGTCTCCCGTCTTGCATTCTTGCTCTCTTGAAATGAATGCGAACATTGCTTTTGCTTTCCTAACTGTCAACTGAACATGCACGTTAACCATAAGAGAGGACGGGTGGTTCAAAATGCTTTTGGGCTTCAGGTTTAATGGGTCCTATTAGAACATAGTGTCTCCTCTATTCCGCCTCCCAAAGTGCATATTCTTACACGTCCCCATATTGTGTTCCATCAGCCACGTGTTTCCCCCACAGTCCTAAACTGTTCAAGCTTTTCTGCAGCTTCCCTACTTCCTCAATATCATCTGCAACTTAGCAAAACTGTCCTCAAGTCCTTGGTTCAGTTTGTTCACATATAATATATTTCCTGGCTCCCTAAAGACCGTCCACCATCTACAAGGCACAACAGTCAAGGTGCTTGACTCCATTCAGGTTGAAGCAGTGGCTTGACTTGAATTACACCTGTAAAGTCTTCACTCCCTGCACCACTGACTTTCAGTAGAAGCACACCCTACCCCTTTTGTTGTGAGTTTACTTCATTATGATGCACAATCCCAGTCTATTGATGTCACTCTGTCTCAACACTAACGGAGTGGTGCTTACACCAACCATGTCACTGTGTATTGATGACGATGGAGGAAGGTCGGCGAGGGATGTCTATGATGAATAACTGTGTGACTGCCAGGCTGAAACCTGCCCCGACAGCCTCGGATGTACCTGTGCCCACTGTCACCGCTGCAGGCATGATCAGTCTTCCTGCAGGTCAAATCAAGGAAAGCGACGGCCTTGGATAGTGTTCCCGGCTGAGCACTCAGATCCAGTGAGGACCAACTGGCAGCGGTATTCACATACAATTTCAGCCTTTCTCTCCCATAAGGTCAAGTCCCAACCTGCTTCAGGAAGACCAACATCAACCTTCATCATTGTGCTTCCAATTAAACTGTTGGATTATAACCTGGTGTTGTGTGATTTTTTACCTTTAGACACCCCAGTCCAACACCGGCATCTCCAAATCATAACATCAACCTTGTAAGTGAGAAAGCTCATGCTTTAATGACTTAATGATTACCGCCCAGTGGCTCTAACCTCAATAAACATGGAGTGATTTGAAAGGCTGGTTATGGCCCACAACACCTCCAATCTCCCAGCCTGACTTGATCCCCTATAATATGCCGACTGATGTAGCGGGTCCACAACAGATGCCGTATCCCGAGCCATGCACTCATCCCTAGGACATCTGGACAACAAAGACATCTACACCAGACTCCTGCTCATTGACGACAGCTCCACCTTAAACATCATTATCCCCTCCAGACTGATCTCAAAATTCCGTGACCTTAGTTGCTGCTCCACCCACTGCAACTGGATCCCCGGTTTCTGACCAACAGACCACAATTAGTGAAGATAGGTATCTGCACCTCCGCCAAAATACCACTCAACGCTGGAGCTCCTGAAGGATGTGTCCTCAGCCCCCTACTGTACTCCCTGTACACACACGGCTGTGTCCTTCAGCTCACTTCTGTACTCCCTGTACACCCACGGCTCTGTCCTCACCCCGACTTTACTCCCTGTACACCAAGAGATGTGTCCTCAACCCACAACTGTACTCCCTGTACACACATGACTGCTTTCCTCAGCCCCCTACTGTACTCCGGTACACACGCGGCTGTGTCCCTCACCCCCTACTGTACTCCCCTGTACACGCACGGCTGTGTCCTTCAGCCCCCTACTGTACTCCCTGTACACGCACGGCTGTGTCCCTCAGCCCCCTACTGTACTCCCTGTACACACACACGGCTGTGTCCCTCATCCCCTACTGTACTCCCTGTACATGTACTGCTGTGTCCTCAGCCCCCTACTGTACTCCCTGTACACACACAGCTGTGTACCTCAGCCCCCTACTGTACTCCCTGTACACGCACTGCTGTGTCCCTCAGCCCCCTACTGTACTCCCTGTACACACATGGCTGTGTCCTCAGCCCCTACTGTACTCCCTGTACACGCACGGCTGTGTCTCTCATCCCCCTACTGTACTCCCTGTACACCCATGGCTGTGTCATCAGCCCCCCTACTGTACTCTCTGTACACACAAGTCTTTGTCATAAGCCCCTACTGTACTCCCTGTACACACACACGGCTGTGTCCCTCATCCCCCTACTGTACTCCCTGTACACACACGGCTGTATATCAGCCCCCTACTGTACTCCCTGTACACACACGGCTGTGTCCCTCATCCCCCTACTGTACTCCGGTACACACGTGGCTCTGTTGCCAAATTCCAAACAATGCCAACTGTAAGTTTGCTGATGATATCACCAAAGCAGGAGGGATAATAAACAACCATGAGTCTGAACACAGAAAGGAGATAGTGGGTTTGGTGGCGTAGTGGAATGATAATAACCTCCCTCTCAAATTCCGCAAAAGTAAAGAACTGATCATTGACTTTCCAAAGAAAGGAAGGGATCAAGCCACGATCTACATCAACGGTTGAGAGAGTGCAGAGCGTCAAGTCCCTCGGAGTGATGGTAACTGGCAACCTACCCTGGACTTCTCACATAGGTGTGATAGTCAAGATGGTTCAAAAACGTCTCTCCCTCCTCACTTGTCTCAGGATATTTAGCATGCACTACTTCTACAGATACACTATTGTGAACTTACTGTCCGGGTGTGTAATGGCCTGGTACGGCAACACTGTGCCCAGGAGCATCAGAAACTACAGAAGATTGTGTTCACAGCCCAGACTATAACGGACACCAATCTCCCAACCTTTGACTCTATTTACACGGCTCATTGCCGCAGAAAGGCTGCCAACATCTATCCACGATTACTGAGGGAGAGAGGAAATAGCTGGGGCCATAACAGATATCTTTGTAGCATCCTTGAACACAACTGAGGCCCAGGAGGACTGGAAAGTTTCTAGTCGCCTTGTTTAAGTAGGGTAGCATGAATAATCCCGTTAATTATAGACCGGTGAGCCTGACGGCTGGGGTAGGGAAGCTGTGAGAGAAGATACTGAGGGATAGGATCTATCCTCATTTGGATGAACATGGTCTTATCAGTGACAGGCAACATGGTTTAGTGCAGGGAAGTCATGTCTCACCAACATAATAGAATTATTTGAGGAAGTGACAAAGTTGATTGATGAGGGAGGGGCTGTAGATGTCATGTACATGGACGTCAGGAAGGCGTTTGATAAGATTTCCCAGAGTCAGGTTATGGAGAAAGTGAAGTCACATGGTGTCTAGGGTGTGCTAGCTACATGGATAAAGAACTGGCTTGGCAACAGGGACAGAGCGTAGTAGGGTAAGGGAGTTTTCTCAAAATGGAGAACTGTGACCAGTGGTGCTCCATTTAAGATGTTTCCGGAAAGATACATGAATGGGCAGGGAGCATAGGGATACAACCTTTAGAAAATAGGAGACAGGTTGAGGGAGAGGATTTGGATCGGCGCAGGCCTAGGCCGCCAAATGGCTGTTCCTGTACTGGAATGGTGTTGTGTCTAACATTACCAAAGACCCATAATATCCCTGGAAAGATCACCCACAACCTCTTCCATCAGGCTATAAGAAACAGACGCTTGAACACACAGAGCAGTAAGTTCAGGACAGCTTCATCCTGTGCTGTATTAGCCTGATGAATGGACTCTCTAATCTCAGATATTGCTGATTTTGTTCATAGTGACCTCGCCAGAGCACGCCCTGTGCAGCGTACCTTGGAGGCCTCTCAGCCATGTTTTACAGGCAGCATTCAGTACATCCATTCATACCTTGATCC
>NW_026868094.1:866119-986750 GCF_020745735.1 Hemiscyllium ocellatum | reverse complement strand
GGGATGCTAGGGAAGAAATTGTGGAGCCCGGAGCAAATGTACCATTGACAGCCATGTGTGATGGGTTGGAAGGCTGGAGGGTGAAATCGTGGACAGTGAAGGAGGTTTGCTGCAATTATAAAGGGATCTTGATGATATGGGTGAATGGGCTGAGAAACTGTAGATGGAATTCAATCTGAATAAATGTGAGGTAATTGCATTAGGTAAAACAAACAAGGGTATGAGCTTATAAATTAATGTTTGGCCTCGTTCGTGTTTTAGAGGCAGAGGGACCTCAGGGTCAGGTACATAATTCTTGAAGTTTGCATCACAGGATGGATAAGGCAGTGCTTGTCATGCTTGACTATTGATCAGTCTATTGAGTGTAGGATTTGGGACGTCAGGTTGAGATTGTAAGGACATTGATGAGGCCTCTTCTGGCATTACTCTGTCCAGGTCTGATCGGCCCAGTCATAGGAGGATGATATTAAGCTGCAGCAGATGTTCAGAAGAGATTTACCAGGATATTGATGGGTATGGAAAGCTTGAGTTCTGAAAAATGGCTGGACAGGCTGAGTCTTTTTTCACTGGAACCTGGAGAATGAGAGATGACCTTATGAATGTTTATGAAAAAAAGATTAGAAATATAAATAGAGTTAATGGCAGTTGTCTTTTTGTCCAGGGATGGGGGAGTCTCAAGAGGAGGGACACATTTTTAAGGTTAGAGGAGAGAGATGTTCAAACAAAAGGATATAAGTGGCAAATTGTTAAACAGAGGGTGGTTCAAGTGTGGAATGAACTTCCTGAGGAAGTGATGGATGACGATACAGTTACAACGTTTAAAAGACATTTGGATAAGTACATGAATAGGAAAGGTTTGGAGGGATATGGGCAGCAACAGGCAGCTGGGACAAGTTTACTTTGAGACTATTGTTTGTTTCAATTGAAGAGTCAGTTTCCATGCAGTACGATGATGACAAGAGTATGGTTTTGTCATTATTTTAAGAAAGGCTGTGATGGAAAGCCAGGGAAGTAAAGATCATTAGCCCAATCCGATTCAGTGGTGGGTAAGTTGTGGAAGTGATTCTGCCAGACAGGAGTCACATGCATTGGGAAGGATTGATGAAAGATAATCAGCACGGCTTTGTGCAGACAAAGTCAGGTCTCACTAACTTGATTGTTTTAGTTGAAGTGGTGACCATACATTGCCTAAACTACCGTCAGCAGGTTGTTTGACAGGGTTTTCATGATATACTGGTTTGTAAGGTTAGATCACATGTGATCAGGGAGAAACTCACCAACTGGATACAAAATTGGCTTGACAGTAGGAGACAGAGTGTGGTGGTAGAGGGTTGTTGCTCAGACTGGAGGCCTGTAACCAGCAGTGTGGTGTCAGGATCGGGGCCACGTCCACTGATGTGCATCATCCACATAAACGATTTGGTTGAGAATATAGGAGTCATTGTTCCTAAGTTTGTAGATGATCAAATCAATTTTATAAAGGGCAGTGAATACAGTTACCAAAGGAGATCTTATTAAGACAAACCAGCGAGAATGATCACAGTTAATGGTTGAGCCCTAGGCAGTGTTGTCGAACAGAGAGAGTTCAAAGGGGTGCAGTTATATCATTCCTTGGAAGTGGTATCACAGATGGACAGGGTAGGGAATGCGGAATTTGGCACACTTACATTTATGGATCAGAACATTGAAAACATAAGTTGGAGATATTTGTAACATTGTCCTCAATATTTCCCTTGGGCAGAGGAGGCTACAGTTTGATCTTATAAAGGTTTATAAAACCAAGCGGTCCATAAGGAAGGTGAATAGCCAATGGTTGGTGAGTCCAAAACTAAAGGCATGCATGTGAGGTGAGACAGCAAAGAAATCAAAGAGGGAGATGAGGGGCAACATTACCCACAGAGGATGGTGGAGAGATAGAAAGGAATGCTAGGGCATGGGAGAAACAAGAACAATTACAACATGGAAAAGACATTTCGGCAGGTACATGGAGAGGAGAAGGTTTGAAGGGATATGGTCCAGACGCAGGCAAATGAGTCTCGTTTAGTTTGGGAAACCTGGTCATCATGGACTAGTCGGACTGATGGTTCTGTTTTTGTGCTGTATGAATCTGTATCAAGTTCTGGAGGAAGAGACTATCGAGATAAGGCATGTTGTAACACTGAAGCAACTTACAGCGATAGGGATGGTCGTCTGAATGCAGCACATTTCAAATATGGGGAGGGACTATAGGGAAGGGAGGAGGTTACAGGAATATGAACTAATGAAGGAATTACAAATTATTGAAGAGACTGGTCCATCAGGCACACCATAGATACAGTGTTGGAGAGGGAACACAGAACAGAAAGATCTCAGGCAGCATCCCACCCTCTTCTGGGTGGCCTGTTTTCCCCTCTGTTGTACGGATGCTCACTAAGACAGCACAGGCCTGGATTGATAACTCTGAATTCCCGATGCCGTCTCTTAGTGCAAAGTAAGTTAAAGTAGGGGCGGTGATTGAGCTTGGGGTGTGTCTGTACTGTGCTCCCCCTCCAGCACTGTAACTATGTCATGTCTTGTTGGCCGATGTTTGGAGCCCTCTCATTGCTCTCTGCGCTGTGCACTGTGAGTGATCTTACCTCAGTTCAGGATTTATTGAAGGCTGCAGGTCTCCCTGCCCTTTGTCTCTCTGGCTGACCAACCATCTTCAATGAGACACCCAGCAGCTGGGAAATCTATTGAGTCAGGAACTTCCTGAGTACCTACAGGAGACAGACAGAATGGAAAATTAGACTGATGCAGTGAGGGTTACATATGGAGAATGGCCCTGAGTCCCACATAGATCTGGAAAATTCCAGTCTCCATCCCTGGCCTGTGCTGCCTCGTCTCTCTGGAGTGGAGAATTCTGTTGGCTCAGGATCTGGAGTAGCTGCAAGAGCTCTGTGCCTCTGCATTTCAGTACCTCAGCAGGGAGACTGTCTGCTCCAGCAGCCTTGTTGTTCTTGAGCTGGCGGACAGCCTTCTCTACTTCGTGTGGGGGTGGTGCATTGCTGACTGTGGTGTGCATCGTGTTGTGGCATACGGTCAAGGACGCTCTGATCAATGACAGAACCCTGGGTAAGGAAGTCTTTGAAGTGCTCCCTCCGCGTTGTTTAATGGTTTCTTTGTCTTTGATCAGAGTCACTACGTCCTTGGCCAGCAGTGGGATGGGGCCTGGGGGGCTTGGGTAGTAAGGTGGAATTCAAATGGATTATGAAGTTCCACAGTGACCACTCCAAGTACACCCAACAGTCCGAAATTTAAACAAAGCAAACTACATGGGCATGAGGGGAGAACTGCCCAAAGTTAACACGGTAAACAGACTGAAATATATGCCTCTAAATTAACAGCAAGAAAATATTCAACAAAAGGATATTCCCTTGGCACAGATCAAACTTCAGCAAGAAATACGAATCAGTGAATGCCTCGGGTCTTTAAGGATCATATTAGAATAAAACAGGCTTCGAAGACTGTCAATAAAAGCTAACAATTCTGAAGGCAGAGTGTCTCAGAAACTGACAAAAGAGCGATCAAAACGTTGAAGCAGGTGTTAAAGGGAGAGCAAGGGTTATCCCAGTAAGAGGAGTGTTGTAGGAAGCGGAAACATTGTTGGGCTTTAATGAGATGATACGGGAGACTTAATGTACTGGATGTGCTGACAGATACATGAAGTGTGATAAGGGCCTCAACGACAATAAAAGCCGATATGGATTGTTGTGACAGGAGGGGGGTTCACAGAGTGAGGGAGGGCAATATGTGCTGGAGTTGGTTCAAGAGATATGGAGGATTATGGGACAGGGAAAGAATTACAAATACAGAGCAAGTTGTGGGACTCAAACCAGTTTATCGAGATAGAAAGGTCAATGGAATTTGACCAGACATTAACAGGGCAGGAGGGGATAAAGGACATTCGATAATGACAGAAACTGGAGGAACAGAAGCATATTTGGGCCGAAAGGCAGTTACAGACATAAGGAATGCTTTAGGGACTAGAGAAAGATACAGTGATAAGCCAGGGTTGTTCTGCTTGAGGAGAGGTGCCAACGCACACACACAGAACTGAACATTCATACCACCACACACACACAACCATTCACAATCTGCAGGATAAAGATCAACTTCACGCTGGTGTCAGATGTGAAGTAGGGAGGGAAATATGTCCTTTTATTGATACAATCATAGGATGTGGGTGTCACTGGCTGCACCAGCTTTCATTACCCACTTCTGTTTGCAAGAGGGCAGCTCAGAGTTAACCATGTTGCTGTGGGTTTGGAAACACACCTCAGCCAAACCGAGTTAGAATGTCAGATGTCCTTCTCTTCAGGGTATAAGTGGACCAGATGAGATTTCCCTGATGATCAACAATGCTTTTATGGTCATCATTAAATGGTTGCAAATGTTCTCAACCAATATCCTATGCAGCCACAATATGGTGTCCCAACTCAGTCTCCCAGGCTCTGATAATGAAGGTAAATAGATCCAAATGCCTTCTTCCCCATCCTGTCTACCAGTGACACCACATCCAAGCAACTGTGTACCAGTACCCATCTCTCTCTCTTTGAAAATACTACTCAGTGCTGCACCATTAACTGTTTTTGTCCTACTCTTTTCCCCTGACTAAAATACAACTCCTCGCATTTAAATAAATTAAACTCCATCTGCTGGTCCTCAGCCCACTGACCCACCGGATCAACATCCCATGGTAACCTGAGACAACCTTCTTCACTGACCACTCTGACACCAACTTTAGTGTCACCCAAAAATGTAGTAACTATGCCTCCTATATTCTCCTCTAAATCGTTTATATGAATGAAGAAAAACAGTCGATCCAGTGCCAATCGTTGCCACACACTAATGGTCACATTGTCCACTCAGAACAACAAACCCATGCCACGACCCTCTGTCTCCCACCACCAAACCAACTTTGTATGCATTTGTGCAGCTCTCTCTGGATCCCACCTTATTAACCAGTCGACTATGCAGAACCTTTTACACACCATCTCCCAGTCTTCCTCCTGTCAACTTACTCAAAAACTCAATCAGGTTTGTGGGATATCATTTCTCACGCATAAACCCATGCTGATCATCCTTAATCTGCCATTGCTTTTCCATCTGCATGAATTTCTTCGAATCTATTCCAACAATTCACACACCACTGATGTCTGTCTCAGTGGTCTGTCGTTTTCTGGCTTTTCCTTGCAGCCTTTAACTGATGAAACAGCATGAGCCACTCTCCAGTCTTCCAGCACTTCACAGGGACTGTTGATGATACAAATAACTCTGCAAAGGGCCCTGCAATCTTTTCCCGAGCTTCTCAGCAAATTCGAAAAGCCACAAGGTCTTTTATGACAATAGTAAGAGTAAGAGGATTCCCAACTAAGCAGTGAGGCGTCTTAGAAACCAAAGGGACAATCTGTGCATGGAGCCAGAGGAATTAGGTGAGGTCTTGAATGAACACTTCACACCTGTATTCACGCATGAGAAAGGCATTGGAGCTGGGGATTTCAGTTGGGACACTGAGGAACCTAGAACATGTTAAGATCAATAAGGAGGAGGTAATAAATGTTTTCACAGGCATAAAGGTGGAGAAATCCCCAGTGCCAATGAAATGTATGCTAGGCTGCTATGGGAGGTAAGGGAGGAGATTGTTGGGGCCCTGGTGGATATATTTAATACTTTGCTGGTCACAGGCGAAGTGCCGACTGACTGGAGGATCGCTAATGTGGTTCCTTTGTTCAAGTAAGGCAGCAGGGTAAAGCCAGGTAATTACAGAGCAGATAGTCTGACAGCAGTGGGAGGGAAATTATTGAGAACAATTCTGAGGCACAGAATGGATCGCCATGCCAAAAGGCAATAATTGATTACGGATAGTCAGCATAGATTTGGGAGAGGAAGACCCTGTCAGATGAATTCAGCTGAGTTTTTGAAGTGGTGTCTGAAAATATTTATGAGAATAGTGCAGATGCTGTGGCTTCCATGGAATTCATTAAGGTCTTTTGACAAGGTCCCACATAGAAGGCTGGTACAAAAGGGAAGAGTCCACGGGATGCAAGGCAAGTTGGGAAATCGGATCCATAATTGGTGGAGGGTTGGTTTTGTGATTGAAAGCTTTTGCCCAGCGGGGGCACCACAATAATCTGTACAGGAACCATCGCTGTTTATTATGTACATTAATGACTCGGATGTGAAAGCATAAGGTGTCATTAGTAGGTTTGCAGATGACAGGAACGGTGAGGGTGTAGTCAACAGTGAAGCAGATGCTCTCAGACTACAGTCTGATATCGATCAGATATAAAGTGAGGAGTGTAGTGGAAGATGGAGTTTACTTCTGATCAGTGTGATGTAGTCCAGTGGGAGTTATTGACGTCAGTAAGACGTTTGATGAGATAAACTGATGGAGAAGGTGAAGTCGCAGGAGTCCAGTGCGTCCTAGCTAGATGGATGGAGGAGTGGATGGGCAACCGGAGATAGAGAGTAGTAATGGAAGGGAGTTTCTCAAAATGGAGAACTGTTCTGTGTGGTGTTTCACAGGGATCCGTGCTGGGACTACTGTTTTTTGTAATATACTTACATGGTCTGAAGGAAGGTACACGTGGTCTGATTAGCAAGTTTGCAGATTACACTTAGATTGTTAGAGTAGCAGAAAGTAGAGGGGACTGTCAGAGAACACAGCTGAATATAGATAGATTGTAGAGTTGAATGGAGAAATGGCAGGTGTGAGGTGATGGAGTTTGGAAGATCCAATTCAAGAGCGAATTATACAGTAAATGGAAAAAGCCCTGGGGAAAATTGATGTACAGAGAGATCTGGGTGTTCAGGTCCATTGTTCGCTGAAAGTGGCAGGTCGAAAGAATGATCAAGAAGGCATACAGCATACTTTCCTTCCTGCATTCCAACAATTTAAGAAGTGGAGAACCACAGACCAGTTAACTCGTCACCCACAGGAGGGAATCTGTTGGAATGTATTGTGTACAAGAATAGGCAGGCCATATTACAGTTATATATGACTTTGGTTCGACCACATTCAGAATACTGCGGACAGTTCTGTTTGCCACATTACTGAAAGAATCTGGATGCTTTGGAAAAAGGGCAGAGGATTTTCACCAGAATATTGCCTAGTGTGGAGAGAACAACATATAAAGATAGGTTTGGTAGATTAGGATTATTATCATTAGAAAGACGGAGGTTGAGGAGGACTTGATTGAGGTCTACAAAATCATGAGAGATGTAAACAATGTGGATAGCAAGAAGCTTATTGCCAGAGTTGGGGACCCAGTTACTTTGGGTCAAGATTTCAAGATGTAAGGGGAAAAGTTTATTGGAGATAGGCTCGAGAAGTTCTTTGCGCCGAGGGTAGTGAGTGGCTGGAATGTGTTCCAGTGGAGGTGGTAGAGGCGGGGACGATAGTGTCATTTAATATGAGGAAGCAGAGGGATACAGATCCTTAGAAAATAGCTGACAGATTTAGATAGAGGATGTGGATCGACACAGGCTTGGAGGGCTGAAGGGCCTGTTCCTGTGCTGTGATTTTCTTTGTTATTTGTAAATACTAGCAAAAAGCGTCTGTTGACACTTGAAAGGAAAATGATACCAAGATCAAATGTGGCACAGAAATATCCGCCATTGTACCTCCACTGTCATCCCTGCTAAGGTATTGCACCATTGAACTTTGGCCAGCTCCTCCCTCATAGCTCCACAGTTCCCTTTATTCAACAGAAATATTGTCATTTCCGATTGTACCCTCTCCCTCTCAAATTGCAGTTTGAAGCTTATTGTAACTGTGGTTGAAATGAATGACGGTGACATTACTGAAACGTACAAGATACAGAGGAGGCTTGACGTGGGCTTAGAAGGCTGAAGGGCCTATTCCTGTGCTGTGATGGTCTTTGTTATTTGTAAATACTGGCGAAAAGCGTCTGTCGATACTTGAAATGAAAATGATACCAAGATCAAATGTGGTACAGCGAATGTGTGGATACGAGAATTTATTGTAGAGAACAGGAAAATGACAAGGAGACGAAACAGCGACATTGCGTCTGTCTTCAAAGAGGAAGTTCCAGAAAATCTCCCAGAAGTACCAAGTCATCATGGGACCTTTGTAACTTAAGACTAAAACCATTCATATACAGTTATGAGGTAGCATTTGGAAAGAGAAGTGGGATGAGGATTGATAATTCTGACAGACCAGATATAATTCAAACTGAAATTTCAGAGAAAACAGCAATGCACATGTTGATTGCAACAGGAACCACTGTACTTTTCTGTATTCACTTCGGAAGGTTATAAATGCATTCAAATGATTAACGAAGGGAAGAAGTGGGAGAGTGGAGGACTACAGGACAGTTATTTGTCATCCACAGAAGGGAATCTGCTGCAAGCTATTGTAACGAAGATCTTAATGGACACTGAGTAAGTAATAGCAAATTTCAAGAGAGTTGTTCTGCATTTATGAAAGGGAAGTTATAATTTACAATTTTCTTCTTGAAAATATCTCTTGTAGATGTAAACAATGGTGAATCAGTGAATGTGGTACCGTCTGGTATTCAGGAGAAGGTTTAATCAACACACACAGTAAGTTATCAGAAAACATTAAATCAAAGTGTATTTGGAAGAACATATGCAAACGGGGAAGGTAAGCATTAGAGAAACTATTGGAGAACATAGGTGTCTATAAAAGGCTGTTTGTGTGACTGCAGACCGGTGTATGCTGGTGTGCCACAGGTTTCAGAGCTGTGTCCCCTTAAACGCCTTCATTTAAAGGGATTCCGAATACAGACGATGGAGAATCAACTGGACACAAAGTGTCAGATTGCTCTCTCTTTACGATGCTTTCTGACTCACTGTGATCTCTAGCATGTGTTTCCTTCCGTACAGATTCAGCTTCTCCAGTAATTTTCTCCTCCTAGAAGTAAAGACATTCTGCACTAGTAACACAGAGAGTTGGGTGGACTGTACCTGTACAATTTTGATGTCTTGATCTAAGTAAAATATACTGATCACATATACTGAATGGGCATTCTCCTGATTAATCTCTCAGGTGGCACGATGGTCTGCTGAGGAGACTTGGTCTGAGATCGAGGCGGGAATCTTTGTTTGAAACTGGAGAACGCTGATTGATTGTCATCTGAGAACTTCACGTCTGTTTACTTGGGAAAAGGAGGAGGTCGGTACAACATTCAAGAAGGTTCACTGGTGAGCTCTTGAACAGATTGATGTAAGATGTGAGCAAGGATTGATGGTTTTGGCTGGTATAAAACTGGGCCAGTACCCAAGTCCAGCTCAGTTACATCTCAGACTGATGTTGGAGACAAGGATGAGAGCGCTGATGCAAATGTTTAAATAGAATCTCGTCACAGGTGAGGTGCCCGAGGACTGGAGAACACACTTTATAGGAGGGGTTGTAGAGATAGAGCAGGGAACTATAGACCAGTGTATTTCAGATCAGTGTTAGAGAAAATTTTGCGAAAAATATATGTGAGTAGAAGGCTGTTTGTGTGACTGGAGACCGTTGTTCCCTGATGTACCACAATGATCAGTAATGTGTCCCTTATTATTATTCCTAGTGGAAGACACTAATAACATGCCAGTAACTGACAAAGCGATGAGGGTAAGTGAGGACATGTGCATAATCATTATTATGCAGGAGGTAGTGTTGGGTTAGCTAATAGATCTAAAGGCAGACAAGTCCCCGAATGAAATGCATTGCAGGGTACTAAAAAGATTGGGGGGAGAAATAACAAGTGCATTTGTGGTAATTTTGTAAAATTTGCTGAACTCTGAGGCAGTACAGCAGATTGGAAAACAGCATATGAGGTGCCACTGTTTAAGATGGCTGGTAGATAAAAGATGGGGAATTATAAACCAGTTAGCTTAATCTGTGTAATAGGGAAGTTGTATCAGTGTATTATCAAGGGAAAAATAGCAAGACATTTTGACGGAAATCGGCACATTGCGCAGACACAGCATTGGTTCTTGAAGAGCAGGTCATGCTTAACAAATATTTTGTTAATGTATGGAGACATTATGAGCAAGGTAGACAACCAATATGGTGTATCTTGGTTTCCAAAAGGTCTTCGACAAGGTGCTGCACAATAGACTGTGGCAGAAGATAAAGATGGCGTTACGGGTAAAGTATTAGTATGGATAGAAGATTGGTTGACTAACAGGAAGCAAAGGGTGGGTCTAAATGAGTGCTATTCATATCTGGCAATCAGTGACTAGTGGCGTGCTTCAGGGATCAGTGTTGGGGCTGTAATTATTCACAATTTATATAAATGTTGTGGATTTGGGAGCATCCGTAGTGTGTCAAAGTTTGCAGATGACACGAAGATGAGTGGCAGAGCAAAGTGTGCTGAGATCTAGAAACTTTTTAAGCGGAACACAGATACTTTGACTGAGTAGGCAAATGCCTGGCAGATGGAATACAATGCCAGTAAATGTGAATTCATCCATTTTGTTCGGAGTACCAGTAAAAAGGATTATTACTTGAATGGTAACATATTGCAGCATGCTGCTCTGCAGAGGGACCTGGGTGTCCATGTGCACGGATCACACAAGGTTGGTCTGCAGGTTCAGCAAGTACTGAGGAAGGCAAATGGTATGTTGTCTTTCGTTGCCGAAGGGATTCAAGTTAAAATCAGGGAAGTGATTTTCCCGCTGTACAAGGTGCTGGTGAGGCCACACCTGGAGTATTGTATGAAGGTTAAGCCGCCTTAATTGAGAAAGAATGTACTGGCATTGGATGGGATGCAGAAGAGTTTCACTGGGTTGAATCCGGAGTTGAGAGATAATTTCTTGCTTTTTCAGATAGTTACGTTATTCTATCTGCTATCCTCTTCTGTTTGTGTTTCATTCAGCTGCATCACTCCTGGAATATCCACCTTAAACCTGCTTAAGTCAATGAGCAAAGGTTGGGTCTTCGCTACTTCCTTGAAATGATTTGAGGAGGTCTGTCTGGTCCATAACAGTGTGTAACAGCTAGATCTAATATTCTGGCATGGGTTGAGAATGGGAGATTTTAAAAGAAAAAGTGCATCAGTATAAACAGTTCTATATATTTTGGAGTGGAAATCAATGTCTAGCATGATAATGCAGGAATTGACGTTTAGACCCCAGATATTCAGAAAGCATATCAAACATTTGTCCATGAGCATTGTATGTAATCATTCCAAATCTGCTGATGGCCCCAAATTGAGATTGTGAGTGGGTATTGAGGATGTAAATAAGTTCAAAGGTGATTGAGTCAATTGCAGGGAATGGGCAAATACGTGTCAGATGAAGAACAATGTGGATAAACGTGACATTGAGCACATCAGTTGGAAAAAAATAGAATAGTGGTTAGCATTTCAGTAGGAATTGGTGTAAATCTGTTGCTCTGTGAAGAGACTTATGTGTATACTTTTGTTGACTTCTTCACCAAATTGACGGAGAGAAGTTCGTACTTCATTTTTTTTTATGCAGACAGTTAATTACGTCAAAGGATATAGAGTATGCAGTGTTTGGGAAGAGTCAATTAAAGAGTTGTTTTGCCAAAAAACAGAATGGAGAAGGCTCAACGGCTTGGGTGACCTACCCCTTTCCCGATGTTTCTGTGCAGTCTGTGGGAAAGCTCTGTAAATGTTGTTACAAACTCTCGGATGTTAGGAAGGAGGTCTCTGAAGCCCCGACAGGACTGTGTTTCCCGTTTCCCTTTCCGATGCAGAAGCTGGTGCCCGGTGTTCTGTCCGGGTTCATCTTTTAAGACCTCGGAACAGTTTGATACAATGGCCTTGCAGTTTCGGAGACGACTGATGAGTTTACCATATGGCTGTGTATCTGAAGGCACATTTAGGCAAGACTAAGAAAGCACGGGAGATTCACTTCCGAAATGTACAATGTGGAAGAAAATTTATGTTGACAATTAACATGGGCGTCCATGTCAGTATTACTGGCACCAGACTTTACAGCTCGATATTTTATTAATTGCTTCTAACTTCCACCAGCTGCCAAAGCATTAACCTGGTCGAGATTAGTAATCCAGTAACATTTCCACAACAGCACCATCTCCATATGGGGACCTATGGGACACCACAGTGAGCTGGTTATTTCTTTGCTGTTTGACATCTCTGGCAGAAAGAACTTTCACTAATTTGATTGTCGTGATGGGACTGAGGTGGTGGTAATTGGTCAGCTTATAATTATTCCCCTCTTAGGGGATGGGACATATTTGAGAAATTTTCCACATTGCCAGGGAGAAGTCAGAGTTGGAACTTGAATGATACAGCGTCCCCAGAGACACGGCTTGTTGTGCAGCACAAGTCTTCAGTCCTTTTGCAAGAATGGTGTCAGGGCCCATTGCCTTTGTCGTATCTAATGTGTTCTGCTGTTTCTTCATGTCACGTGCAGCGAATCGAATTGGTTGAAGACCGGCATCTGTGATTCTATGGGCATCATTCAAGCACCACCTCTGGCTGAGGATGTTGCAGAGATGGCATCCTTGTCTTTTACAATAACGTACAGGAAGCTTCCATTCTTTCGAGGAATGGTAGAACCACAGCTTCAGCAATAGCTGCTGCGATGTCAGTCGAATAACCTCAGTAATGTTCTGGTGATCTGAGTTCGAATCCTGTTACAGTAGAGGGTGGAATTCAAATCCAATACATGTTTGTGATTAAGAGTTTAATGATGAGATCATGAATCAATTGCCAATTGGAGGACAAACCAATCTGCTTCACTGATGTCTTTAAGGAATGGATACTGCCATCCATACCTGCTCTGGACACATGTAGCTCCAGAACCATAGTAATGTGGTTGACTCTTAACTACCCTCTGGGCAATAGGTGACGCCCTAATCCCATTGAACAATGTTGTTTTAAAATAATATTTGTGGTGTCCTATTTAATCGTCAGTTGTTTCATAGTTCAATTCCATTTCCGACTGCATGTAGCGGAACTAGTGCTTCTATCTGATCTGGATACTTTGTAATCATTTCGCCCTCTCTCTCAGATATTAGTCCTGCTGTTTGGTATGTAAGTACAGTGGCCAAGTGCGGTAGCTTTAAATGGATTGTCATCAGTTTTAGGTATACATGGTTCTGACACTAGTACATTCGCCAACTGGTCTCTGAAACATCGATCAGATTAATGGGAATGATAGACTGAGGGATTATCCTGGGCATAAAGTTACAGATTGTGATTCAATACAATTCTCCTTCTGCCCAGCTGTGTTCGACAGTACCATATGAATTCCCAGTTTTGAGCTTCAATTTCCGCATTACAATTCAGCCATCTATCCCCAAGTGCACACCGTGACCCTTTCACCGATCACCCTATGACCTACTCTGGTTTCCGATGTGGTAACACTTCCATTTTTATATTTTCATTCTTCTGAGCGTTTGTCCATGATGTCACCCGTCTTAGCTGTCATGATTCTCAAAACCGCTAAGCACATTCTGACAGACAGCACCGTGCATCCGTGGTTAGCGCTACTGCCTTACAACACTACGGACCCAAGTTCGATTGCATCCTTCGGAGACTGTCTGCGTGGAGTTTACACATTCTGCATGGGCTTCTTCCAGGGGCTTCTATTTCTATCCACAGTCCAAAGAAGTGCAGTTTAGATGCATTGGCCTTGTTCAATTATCCATTGTGTTCAAGGATGCGTAGGTTGGGTCCATTAGTCAGGGGTAAGTGTAGGGTATGGGGATGGGTCTGGTTGGTTTAGTCTTCAGAGAATCGTTGTGGACTTGTTGGGCAGAAGAGCCTGTTTCCACACTGTAGTGATTCTAATTCTAACATTCATATGGATCTTTTCCCTTCCAGTCGTGCCACGTTCGGTGTTTAGATTGAATGTGTTTCTCTCCATGGTTTTCATTAAAAACTCTGAAACATCAATGATGCCAGACTTACGTCGTTTCAGAACCAATTAATTTCTACATCTTGCATTATTGTTCACTCCCCGGTGTATGACTCTCCATGTTGAACAGGACATTTGAGCGGCTTGGATACACGTCTTTCAAGCTGTTTGAAACCAGAAATTGCTGAAGATATTCAGAAAATCGAGCAGTATCTGTGGAGACAGAAAAACAGAGACATTGTTTCAAGTGCAGCGTGACCCTTATTCGGAACTGAAAAGAACTCCTTAATCCCTTGACAAAAGTGGACGAAGGATGATGGGAAACAGAGCAAGTGGAGATGAAATGCCACAAAGGAAGGAGCTTTTAATTGTGGTGAAAGAGAAGCAGTTGTAAAATGGGTGTAAATTCAAGTGTAAATGGGAGAAATGGTTTCTCTCTACTGAGTGCAAGATAAACAAGTCACAGACAAGGTCTCAGGGAAACCAGGAAGCAGAACGTCTGAAAAATGGAGAACAGCCATAATGGGGTCAGGTTGTATAATTATGGAATTGAATATTAACTCCTACAGGCTGTAATGTATCCAAGTGTAAAATGAGATGTTACTCAAGCTTGGATTGTGCTTCTTTGGAACATTACAGCAGCTCAGGACCGAAAAGTCAACATGAGAACAACGTAGGTTATTGTAATGGGAAGCAAGGGGAAGGTCAGGATTATTCCTACAGACAGTGGAAGTGTTCCTTAAAACAGTCTCTGTTTGGTCTCCCAAGTGTAAGGGAGACGGCATTGTGAGCAACAATGACAGGAGACTGGATTGAACGAATACAAGTGACATGCTGCTTCAACTGGAAGTTGTGATTGGGGCCTTAGACAGTGAGGAGTGAAGAATGGGCAAGAGTTGCACCTTCAACAATTGCATGAGTAGGTGCCATGGGGAGAGTGGGGAAGTGTTCAGGGTGTTCAGGAATGGTCCCCGTGAAATGCTGACAGTGGACGTGAGGGGAAGATGTGTTTGATGGTGTAGTCCTGCTGGAGATGATGGAAGAGGCAGAGGAGGATTCCATGAATGTGGATTCTAGTGCAGTAGGAAGTGATGACAAGGGGAGATATATCATTGTTCTGGGAAGGAGGGGACGGAGTGAGGGCGACACTGTGGACGAGGGGAGAATGACAGCTAAAGGACCTGTCCACCGGAGTTAGGGGATTTCTGGTTTGAAGAAAAAGGACGTCACGTCAGAGGCAGTTCACTGGAATGTGACATCATCAAACAGAAACAACAGAGATGGAGAAACTGGGAGAATGGATTCAACCTCCGCTGATCATGTATTCAGCCACATGCATAAGTTCCTCCTGAATGATTGAAAAGAACCAAATATTTAAATTGAGGATTTCTGACTCACATCTGGTCTGAAGAGAGACGTGGAAATAGACCGAGAGGAAGGTCAATGGACATACAGGAGCAGACATTCAAGCAGATATCTCATAATGCTCAGGAATTATTGTTTCTGTTCAAAAAGAAGGACTCAGAAGAACATGAACCGCCCGTTGTTGACAAAATCTGTCAAGGATACTATTCAATCGCAAAATAACGAGCATCAGTGTGTGCCCAGATTTAGGGTGTATATTAGAGGGATAGTGAGCAGATGCTGGGCATGAGTTTCAGCTGTGCTTCCTGAATTACCCCCAGAATCCCTTGTCATTGCTGCTCCATCCTCTCCCTGTTCATCTCCCCTTCCTGATACCAGGTTACCCCTATCCAATGCAAAGCACATTCTATCACATTATGGTTCCTATCTGAGGCTTTTTGATCAGGTCTAACTTCCCCGCACAAGCATCAAGCTGTGTTTTGTGCTGCCACTTTGCCTTTGGTCTCACTGTGACTCGGCCTCTCCATTCATGTTGTTTTACACCTCCCACTCACATCTCATTCCGGAAAGTTTCCTTCTTGGAGTAAACCTTATTTCAAACACCTACGTCTCCCCCCCCCCCCCCCCCCCCCCCCCCACCCGCACTGAATTCACACTGTGATCCAAATTTCAACAAGTACACTCAGGCTTCATCTCACTCTGCGAAAGGCAACTGCATGCTGACCGCGTGGTATAAGAATTCCCCTTCTTACTTGGATTTGGCCAGATATACGCTTTCAGTGTAGGGATCATCACCCTCTTTCGACAAAGAAAGTCAAGTGTTTGACTTTCTAATGGCACTGGTAAGGATTTCACGCTGTCCTAGTATTGTTACTTTGAGATAAAACAAATCACAGTATGAAGTTTTGTCTGTGTTGTTTACGTGTCATTTTGAATATTGTTTCAAAATTGCAATGCTTACGATGAAATGTTTGTTCTTGAAGTTAGCATTAGATGGAGTGGAGGAGGTTGAAAAGTGATGTTATTGAAGGTTATAAAATCATGAGAGTCAGGGATTGGGTGGAGAGCCAAGGTATTTTCCCCCGGAGAGCTGGGTGGGGGTGGGGGTAGGGGAGGGGTTCAAACATAGACGACATCGTTTTAAGGTGAAAGGGAGAAGATTTAAAAGGGCCAATGGTGCAACCTTTTCACATATAGGGAGATGTGTGTATGGAATGAGCTGCAAGAGGAAGAGTGGTAGATGAAAGCACAGCTACAACATTTAAAATACATTTGGACAAATATATATGGGAAACGTTTAGAGGCATATGGGACACGTGAAAGCAGATGGGACGAGTTTAGTTAAGCATGGACATGTTGGACCAAAGGGCCTGTTTTGCGTGATGTGACTGTATGAATCTAGAAAGCGAGGATAAAGGGGAACAAAAGACATTATGTAAGTAAATTGGCAAGAAATATAAAATCAAGCATCGCAAAATTTTCTGTGAATATAAAAACGTTCAATATAAGTGTGTGAACTTAGGTAGAGATGAAGACTGGAAAGTATATTGAGGTCATTTGGAGGGTGTGACTGGGGAAGTGACTAAAGAGAACAGGCAACAATTGCTACAGTACTTTTCATTGTTCCTCACAGGGGAAGGCACTGTAAGCATTTTAATAGGAGGCAAGTTTTTGAACTGACTGTAACAAAAGGAACAAAGTTTATTTGGCAAACAGATAAGAATAAGGGTAGACCGGTCAGCAGTAATTCACAGTTGTTTTTATTTTTAAAAAGTGGTTACAGAGTTCCTGGTAATACTGTGTGAAAGATTCCAAAACTCTGTGGATTTCAGGAGTATTCCAGCGAAACTGGAGAACCTCCAATGTGGCGCCTGTCTTCAAAAATGAACGAAACAGAAAGCAGGAAACATTTAGCCTAACCATTATTACTGGGAATCTGCGAGAGTCTATTATTAAGGCAAGAATTGAAGGGCATTTAGAAAAGCTTCACTCAGAATCAGCATGGTTTTGTGAATGGGAAACTATATTTTGCCTGAAAAGTTATTCTGGCAGCCCTGAAAATGTAAGAAGCGGTCTTGATAAAGCGGAACTGGTAGGCATGTGGCTTTCCAGAGATTTTCCACAAGGTATCACAAAATAAAGGGTCTTACACAAGACAGGAGCTCATAGTGTTACAGGCAATGGATTAGCATGGGAAGACGGATGGTTAACACATAGAAATCAGAGAATCCGGATTATTCGATCGTAATGATAAAGACATATCTGTTGGCGTATCACAAATACCAGTCCGATAGCATCAGTTATTTACAGTCTATTCTGACAGCCTGACGGTGGGAGCTGAATGCAATATACATCTGAGTTTGAGGATGACACTGCGAACCAGAAAGCAGGCTGTTATTCACGTAGAAGGATCCCAACAAAGGAGCAGTTAAAAGGGATTGGAGTGTTCCTGTGTATGAAATATAAAGTCAGCGTGGTGTTGCAGCAAGTAACTAGATTGATACAGTACGCAGGTTCCTGGGATGAAAGGGTTGAATTATTGAATACATCTAAAATGGTGAGGCGATTATTCATTGTGCTTGAAATGAATGAGCGTGACATTACTGAAACTTAAAGGATACAGAGGGGGCTTGACAAGGTAGATGCTGAGAATGTGTTTCCACACCTGGGCAGAATCTCTAACTCAGGGACAGAATAAGGGATATCGATTTCAAACTGAGATACAAAGAAATGTCTTATTTCAGAAAGTCGTGAAGTCTGAATTTCACTAACCCAGAGAGTTGTGGAGGCTGGGTCACTGACCCAGAGAGGTGTGGAGGCTGGGTCACTGAATGATTTTACAGATGGGTCGGATTGGATTTTGACATATCAGCGAGTTGAGGGATGTGAGGGGTTAGCAGGAAAGTGGAATTGAGCCCTGGAGGTTGAGAAAACGTCCCCTCTATGGTGACCTCTGTCAGTGTGGGGAATTGAACCTGTGCTATTGCCCTCCCTCTGCACCACAAACCAGCCGTCCAGCCAACTGAGCCTGTGTGACTGTTTCAGACAGAAACACTCACAGACAAAGGGCAAGAGAAACTTTCATAACAAGGAAAAAGGTACAATTCAGGTAACGGTCAAGGTACCAGCTGGGGATAAACATGTTTCCTGCTGGAACTTGTGGAAACAAGTGTTTAGATGCTGCCTTGAGCTGAATGAAATAAGGCGACACAAGCAAAATAACCAGAATAATAATTGTGTTTACATATCGACAGCTATTAAATAACAGTATATTTCTGATTGGTCTGTGTGATGCATGCTTACTATTGCATGAAAATAGAAAGCTGATGGGATATATTGGTAGGAGAGTCCGTCCCCATGGGAAATGCCTAAGGAACACATACTTCAAAAAACCCAGAATAAAAATTCCTGGGTGTTGTCTGGTCAGAGACAGGAAGCCGGGGGCTGAATGCATGAAAGTTCCTATAAAATGGAGCTCAGGAGACAGTCAGATCACTCTCAATCTTATTAAATGATAGAGCACATTTGAAGGACGGAATGGGCTCATGATGGATTTAAATTTCGTGTGCATGTAATTTTAATTGTTAAGAAACACACTGTTCCTTTCCCTCATGCTTTCCACACTGGGGCACTTTCATTCACCTGAAACTGGGAATTGTTTGGAACGTTATCTGGAACATTCCATAATCATCACTCTTCAGAGTATTCTATAAATGAGTGGAGGTATCACAAAGGCTAGAGAGAGAGATAGGAGGGGGAGGTGCTGGAGCATGAGCCTTGTTCAGGGGAAGGTGCTATAACAGATATACAGTGAATTTGAGGAAGCAGAGAGACAATAGTGACCCTTATCCTGACAGAGTGCGGAAGGTTATTGATGCTTGTCCTGTATTGCTGGATATTTCTTCAGACCGCAGATACTGCACTGAGCTGGGTGGGGAGCTCAGACCATGCTCGGTGGGTCTGGTGGTGTGATTCCCTTTGAGAAGAGAATGGTCCCCCTCTCTACTACCCCATTCTCCAGGACATCAATCCCCCTGTCGACAAACCCGTGTTGTAATTGCCCTTAATGGATGGATAGAGCTCTTAAAGGTAGTGGAATCAAGGGTTATGGGGATTTGGCAGGAACAGGATACGGATTGTGGTTGATAAGCCATAATCATAATGAATGTTGGTGCTGGCTCGAAGGGCCGAATGGCCTACTCCTACACCCATTGTCTATTGTCTATTAACTATTGTCTCATCTGCCATGCTCGGCCTAAACTGGGCAGGGCATCTCCGAACTGAGAAAGCTCAATTATTTGCCCACTGGCGTTTATTTTTGGCATCAATGCCAGGGATCGCGGAAAATCCAGGGATTTCCGGCGATGGTGAATACCTCCAAACATGATGAGTGGAAGAATCAGGCTGGCATTGAATGACACCATGCGGTGGGTTGGATAGTTAATGAGGTGAGTTCGATAAGATAGCACCAGTAAACTCGCTCAGTCTCATACAGCCAATCCCTCTGCCACACAATGAAAATGACACTGAGAGAAATTAGTGTTAGATTCAGCCCAGAGTCAAAGACTCTGCAGACCCCACTCCCAGGTACAAAGCAGCAGAACAAATCCTCATCCAAAACTCTCTATCATCTGAGCTCACACCAATATCCCATTCCCCCATCATTCCTGGTAATGTTGGCTTACGTTGTCAGATGCTATCGACATGTCTTCATTCAGAATTTTGAAATCAGTGAACATACCTTTCCATGACATTGTTTCTCAAACCCCCCCACACCCCCCCCCCCACACCCCCCTCCCGCCGCGTCTATATCCCAAACTACTTTCATTTACAGTCGTGCAATCCTACTGCATGGCGACAGATCCTTCAGCCAGAACTGGTCCATTCTGACCAAAATGTCGGTCCACATTCACTCCATATCCCTGCACGTGGCCCATATCCTTCTCAGCCTTTCATATACATGTGTTTTTCGAACAAAATGCAGCGAGATTTTGTAACATCGAGAAAGGCAGCAAGAAAACTCTCGCTGAATCTACCATTCAACTCACCACGGTGCTCAGTTTTTACACAGAAACTGTTTGACTGCAGCTTAGCATCAAGAAGGAGAAGCAAACACTGGGGGGAGATGTGCATGGAAGGCAATGCTGCAGGGAAAGCTTTGCTTATGTTATAAACAGGAAATTATATACACAAGAATTTGCAGGAAAATCGCAGCGGGTTTGGTTGCATCTGAAGGAAGAAAGTCGAAAGTTGTGGCCCCCGAAGAGCACAGCCGGTCAGGCAGAATCCGTGGAGCAGGAAAGACGATGTTTCAGGCATAAATCTTTCATCAGGAATTCACTTTAGAATTCAGTGCATTTGCAGTTGTCACTTTCTCACAATCCTTTGTCAGAAGACAACAGAGTCAATGTTTCAAATCTGGAGAGTCTTCATCTGAAAAGCATTGTTTACCGATCTCCATTGTATACAGCTCTTCGTTTTATTTTAGATCAGCAATTATCTTGCATGCTGCAGTATTAATGGAACACTTGATCTGGAAAGGAGGGGAAGGGATGAGGGCAGATATGCAGGAAATGTGTCAGTCACAGCTTCAGGCCCTGTCCATTAGAATGTGAATCCAGGGTAGAAGGTAAAGGAGGGCTTGACAGAGGCACCACGCTGGAATTCGACATCATCTGAACAGATGTGACAGATCCAGAGACAGTGGGAGGAATCAGTCACTCACTCCGATGATCGTTAGGTGGCAAAGTGGCCAAAACTACTGCCTCAGACCATCAATGACCTGGGTTCGATTCCATCTTTTGGTGATTCTTTGTGCGGTGTTTGCAATTTCTCCCAGTGTTTGTGTGGGATTACTTCGGATGCTTGGTTTTCCTCCCACAGTCTAAAAATGCACAGGATAGGTTCAGTAGCCTCACTAAACTGCAAGTTAGGTGGATTGTCTAAGGGAAATGTAGAGTTACTGGAGTAAAGTATGGGTGTGTTGGTCAGCATGTTATCTCAAGGGTCACTGTGGACTCGATGGGCGAAATGGCCTGTTTCCACACTGCAGGGTTTCTATAGTTTCTATTTAGCTGTCTGTTTGGAAACACTTCCCAGGATCTTGCCTACAAGTGCTGATCCAATTTGGCTCACAAAAATATTAGACCATCCGTTTGTCTGTCATTAACTCCATCAGCCACTACTCGACACTTTGGCACATCTTATCAGGATTCCGTTTTACTCTGAGTTAATTTCTTTACTATCCACTACTTCACTAATTTTTGCGTTATCTGTAAACTCACTAACCATTCCTACTAGTATTCACATCCAAATCATTTACATAAATGACAAAACCCATGAGATCCTAGTGACAGACTGCTGGTCACAAACCTCCAGTCCAAACAAAATATGCTGCACCAGCATTACCTTCATCTCTTAACCTTGAGCGAATTAACTACAACTCTCCCTGTATTCCATGCGATCTATCAATGCTTAACAGTTTACCACGTGGAACCTTTTCGAATACCTTATTAAAGTCCATATTTTATTCCACAGTTCTATTTTTGTGCCTTCATCAATCTTATTCGTCACTTCTTTAATAAACTAAATCAAATTTGTCAGACAAGATTTCCAACATGCAAAGTCATGTTGACTACCACTAATCAGAATTTACTTTTCCAAACACAAGTAAATTCTGTCCCTCAGAATTCCCTCCAACAACTTACCCACCAATGACATCAGGACTAGCGGTCTATAGTTTCCTCACTTTTCCTTACCAACTGTTCTTAAACAATGGCACAACCTTACCTGTGGCTGTCGTGATAAAAGTATCTCAGCCAGATATCAAACAATGGCTTCCCTAGCTTCCCATAAGATTCTGGGGTACACCCGATCAGGTCAAAGAACACAAAACAGTGCAGCACAGTACAGGCCCTTGAGCTGTTGATGTTGTGCCGGCAGTTTCTCCTACTCTAAGATCAGAATAACCTATGTGCCCTTCATTGTACTAACTTCCAAGTGTCTATCCAAGAGTCAGATAAAAGGTCAGAGGGCGTTATGCACCTTAATGCCATTTAAGATGGCCAGCTCCTCATCTTCAGTAATATGGACACTTTTCAAGATATCACCATTTATTTCCTCAAGTTCTCTACCTTCCATAAGATTCCAAAGTAAATACTGATCCAAAATAGTTATGTAAAATCTCACCAATCTCCTGTAGTTCCACACATAGGTCACTTTGCTGATCTTTAAAGGGCCCTGTCTTCTCCCTCGTTACTCTTTTGACCTCAATGCATTGGTAGAATCTCTTTGGATTTTCCCTTACATTATTTTCGAAAGATATCTTATGCCCCAGTTTACCCTCCTGATTTCCCTCTTTAGTATTAGGCTGCAGCCCTGGTACTCCTCGATGGATTAATTCGATCCCTTCTGTCTATACCTATCATATGCTTCCGTCTTTTTTCTTGAACAGAACCTCAATTCCGCTCACCATCCAGCATTCCTGACACCTACCAGCCTTGCATTGCTCATGAACCGGAACATACTCTCTCTAGACTCTGTAATCTCATTGTGAAGGCCTCCAACTTTCCTGCCACGAGCTTCTCCCAAGCAGCTTTTAAATTGCCAATGTAAAGCGTTCAAAGTTGGCCTGATTCAATTTGGAACTTTACCATTTATGTCAGGACGGTTCTTCTACATAAAACTGGTAGTTACTGAATAACAGGCTCAAGAAGCAGAATGGCCTCCTCCTGTCCCTCTGTCACAGACTCAATATTCTGAATGACCTCCTCCTGTCCCTCGGCAACAGACCCGAGAAGCTGAATGGCCTCCTTCTGTCTCTCTATAATAGGCTCAATGGGCTGAATGGCCACCTCCTGTCCCTCTGTAACAGGCTCAATAGGCTGAATGCCTCCTCCTGTCCATTTGCAATAGACCCGAGAGGCTGAATGGTCTACTCCTATCCCTCTGCATCGGACCTGAGAGGCTGTATGGCCTCCCACTGTACATCTGTAACAGGGGCGAGAGGCTGAATGGTCTCCTCCTGTCCCTCTGTGACAGACACATGGGCACAGAATTAACTTCTCCTGTTCCTGAGCAGTAGTCTCAATGCTCTGAATGATGTCACAAGGAGTAATACTGCACAACGCCAATGGGCAATAAATAGTGGACACTGGTTTATTGTCTATGGAAGTGTCCCCACTGGTCACCTTATGCAGCTAGTTTGTTTATTTATCTCTATCTCCCTTTATTAACAGTATTTAATATAAACAGTCCTGCAGTGTTCTTGCACTACTCCCACATACACAGAAGAAAGAATAAGAAGATTGAAAGATTTATCGACCATCCCTAAGCAACGCCCATCTATTCGACGCAGACTGAGTAAATGTACCCTTTTATGGGATAGGAAAAGTTACGTAAGGAAGGGGTTAACTGAGCCTGTTTGCTTGTTGAGTGTGCTTAATGCCAGTCTCCATGGATTGTCATTATCCCAGTGGAGGAGTTCCATCTTTTAATGATAAATGGGTTCCGTTGATTGTGCTATTCCACAGTATGAGAGGGAGTATCACCGACATCATTAATAGGTATCGGCAGCTCAAGAGAGGCAGTGGGGAGAGATCAGAATGAGAGCACAAGTGTCTGGAATGTTCCAACAATGAATCAGAATCTGAGGACATTAGACTGGAATGTTCAAACAACGTTTCACAATCTGAGAACATTAGGCTGGAATGATTCAAGAATGGACAGGAGTTTATATTGGGATGTTTGGTATCTTTCTACATATTATGATCGATGGTCATTATCGTTGCGGATCGAATATGCACTTTACATTATTCAATATTTTTATTATCCAATCCTGGCTTTCGTTGGTGTCCCTGGTAAGTCTCAATGTTCAGTCATTAATTTTATAAATCATGATTGACTGTAATACTGTCCTTTAATAGATTCTACTATCATTCTCGCTGTTATTGTTCCTGCTGAGTCTCTAAATCAAGATGTTCACTTTACAAACCATTACTAACTGCAGCAATGAACTTGTTATTTCACTCTCTCCCACCTTGCTTCTGGCAGTGTTACTCATGGGTCTTTATGTTGACCTGTCCAGTTTCAACTGGGAAACATGATCCATTGTATCACTGCCCTTGCTGCTTAAATATTGAAAGCATTGACGTCACTATGTTCTGCTCTGGTTACAGACTGCATTTCGTTCCTCTGACTACATCCCATCCCCGGTCAATACTGAGGTTGAAATACACTGGCATAGTCTACACAGCTCCCCATGCTGGGCAGACAGTCCAGCTTACTGAGCAATACACTGGCACGGTCTGCACAGCTCCCCATGCTGGGCAGATAGTTCAGCTTCAGGAAGAAGGGCTCATGCCCGAAACGTCGATTCTCCTGCTCCTTGGATGCTGCCTGACCTGCTGCGCTTTTCCAGCAGCACATTTTCAGCTCTGATCTCTAGCATCTGCAGTCCTCACTTACTCCTTATTGAGCATTACACTGGTACAGTCTGCACAGCTCGCCATGCTGGGTATGTAGTTCATTTTACTAACCAATAGATTGGCATAGTCAGCAGAGCTCCCCAGTTAGTCCCACTGCCGTCTTTTTCTCCATATTTCACCAACATGGCCTATTTCTATCTTAATTATCTGTTTCTATCTTTAATGTGAATTTTTTGTCCCTCTGGAAATTCCCTGACTTTGGGTTTTGGCTGCCTAATGTATCGAGTGCTGACATTATGAAACTCAGAAACGATGAAGTGGTGTGTGTGGGCTGTTGTTCACTTCCCCGTGTGTCCCATGTTCCATGTTATATATGCAATCCTGCAGTGCTCTTGCACTACTCCCACACACATGGAGAAAAAATCTGACAGTTTAATGATCCATGTTGGACAGGAGGGATTCAGCAGTTTTGACTCACGTCTTTGAAAATTAGGCTGTGCCTGTCCACTGAATGCCTGTTGAAAATTCATTCCTGATGAAGCGCTTATGCCCGAAACGTCGAATTTCCTATTCCTTGGATGCTGCCTGACCTGCTGTGCTTTAACCAGCAATGCATTTTCAACTGTGATCTCCAGCATCTGCAGACCTCATTTTTTACCCACTGAATGCCTGTGTTTGTCACTCTCAGCTGATCGTGTGGTCAGTAACACGAGGAAGCCCTCGAGTATTTTTGTGAAGGGGCAGGCATCGAACTTGCGTCGGAGGCTGAGAGGTGAACTTATAGAGGTTTGCAAAATTATGACCGGCATGAATAGAGTAAATGGACAAAATATTTTCCCTGGGGTCGGGGAGTCCAGCAATAGAACGCATAGGTTTAGGGTGAAAGGGAAAAGAGACCTAAGGGACAACTTTTTCACATAGTGTAGTACGTGTATGGAATGAGCTGCCGGAGGTATGGTGGAGGCTGGTACAATTGCAACATTTAAGAGGCATTTGGATCCTTATATGAATAGGAAAGGTTTGGAGTGATATGGGCTGGGTGCTGGCAGGTAGGACTAGGTTGGGTTGGGAAATCGGGTCGGCAACGACGGGTTGGAACAAAACGTCTGTTTCCATGCTGTACATCTGTGTGACTCAATGACTCTATGAAAACCTTCTGACTGACTCCTGTTGTTCAAAATTTAGTGGAGGTGTTGTGGATGGTTTGCTGGAGGTTGTGCAGTGAGCTGCCACAGACATTCAGGGAGACCTGAGGATTTTGTGACCCAACTCAGGATGGAGCATGGGGACTGTAGTTACAGTCTCTGGGTCTGTAACATGAACAACAAATGGAGCAGAGGCTGCAGAGTGTGGAAGCTCTGAAATCAGAGCGTGAGTCTGTGTGGGGAAAGGGATCTGCCACATCTGTCTGTGTCTTACCGAGGACACACACACCCGCCACCCTTGCAAGCACATGTGCACACACACGCATACACTCTTCTCTCTTTCTCACACACAGATACACGCTCTCTCTCTCACTCTTCCCCTACCCCCGTGCACACACACTCCACATTTCTCACATGCACACACACAAATCTGTGGGGTGAATTTGAATTTGCAGATTTGTATTTGCAAATGCATTTAAAAAAACCATGCACTTAGTAGGCAGTCAGCCAATGTGGCATTTTATAAAGTCCTGCCTTGGAAATAAAACCTGTCTGATTCTAAACAGACTCCCTGGTTTTGTTCCGGAGAGGTCACATCTTCGAAACATAATAGATTTCTTTATGCAAGTGAAAATTGGTAGTGAGGACAGGGCTGTAGATGTCATATACTGGACTTCGGTAAAGTTTTTGACGAGGTAAGCTGATGAAGAAGGTGAAGTTGCAAGGGGTCCAGGGTCTACTAGCTAAATGGATGGAGAACAGGCTGAGCAGCATCAGACAGAGGAGAGCTGTGGAAGGAATTTTCTCAAAATGAACAACTGTTCTGTGTGCTGTTTCACAGGGTTTAGTGCTGGGACCATTATTGTTTATGATACGCATAAATGAACTGAAGGAAGGTAAAGGTGGTCAGATTAATAAGTTTGCAGATGGCACTAAGATTGGTGGAGTAGCAGAAAGTGAAGGGGACTGTCAGAGAATGCAGCAGAAAATAGACAGATTGGAAAGTTGTGCAGAGAAATGACAAATGAAGTTCAATCTGGACAAATGTGAGATGATGCATTTCGGAAGATGCAATTCAAGAGTGAACTATAGGGTAAATGGAAAAAGCCCTGGGCAAAATTGATGTGCAGAGAGATTTGGGTGTTCAGGTCCATTGTTCCTTAGAGGGGCAGGTCGATAAAGTGGTCACGAAGGCATACAGCATTCTTTGCTTCCCGAATTCCACCATTTTAAGAAGGGAAGAAAAGGGATAGTGGCGAAATACAGACCAGTTAACTTGTCATCCACAGAAGGGAATCTGTTGTATTTTATTGTGTACAAGAGATGACAGATCATGTTACAATTGTATACGGCTTTGGTTCGACAACATTTGGAATAGATCATACCGTCCTGATCGCCACATTACGAAAAAGACGTGGATGCTTTGGAGAGGGTACAGAGGAGTTTCACCAGGATGTTGCCTGGTATTGGAGGGAACTGGCCATGAAGAGAGGTTTCGTAGATTAGGATTATTTTCATTAGACTGACGGAAGATTCGGGAGACCTGAATGAGTTCTATAAAATCATGAGAGGTATAGACAGGGTGGATAGCAAGACACTTATTCCCAAAGTGGGGTACTCAATTTCTAGTGGTCAGGAATTCAAGGTGAGATGGGAAGGGTTAATGGGAGATATGTTAAGAAAGTTCTTTACACATAGACTGGCAGATGCCTGAAACGCAATGCCAGCGGAGGTGGTAGACGTGGTCACGATAGCGACATTTAATATGTATGTAGACAGATACATTAATGGGTAGGGAGCAGAGGGATACAGATCCTTCGAAAATAGGTGACAAGTTTAGATAGAGGATCTGGGTAGGTGCAGGCTTGGAAGGACCGAAGGGTCTGTTCCTGTGCTGCATTTTGTTTTTGTTCTTGGTAAATATTGGCGAAAAATGTATGTTCATATTCGAAAGGAAAATGAAAACAGGCCAAATGTGGCACAGTGAATGTATGGACAGGATAATTTTTTTGTAGTGTACAGAAAATTGACAGGGAGACGAAACTGTTACATTATGTCTGTCTTCACGGACAAAGATCCAGACAATATCCCAGAAATAGCACAGAATTTTTGTAACTAAACTCTAAAATCATTCATACTAGTGACGTGGTAGTAGTATATGACAACATATCTGGATTGAGGATTGGTAAGTCTGACAGACCAGATGTACTTCATGCTGAAATTTCAGAGAAAGCAGCAATACACAGATGGATTGTATTGTGGATGACTGTATTTATTCGTATTCAATTTGAAAGGATATCAATGCATTCCAATGATTTAAGAAGGGAAGCGGCAGAGTGGAAAACTACAGACCAGTTTACTTGTCATCTACAGGAAGTCATCTTTTGCAATCTATCCTAACGAATGTGATATTGGACACTGAGAAAGTAATAACAAACTTCAAGAGAATTATTCTGCATTTATGAAAGGGAAGTTACAAGTTGCAAACATTTTGTTTGAAGTTATATCTTGTATACCTAAACATAGAGAAGCAATGCATGCGATATAGTCAGATATTCAGGAGGATTTTTAATCAGCACACACAAAAGATATGTTAGCAGAAAACATTAAAGCAAAGTGTATTGGGAGGAACATATACAAACAGGGAAGGTAAAAGTTAAGTTTGCCTTCATTTAAAGGGAATCCGAATACAGACGATGAAGTGTCAACTAGATTCAAAGCATTAACTTGCTCTCTCTTTACGGATGCTGTCTGACTTACTGTGATGTCTAGCATGTGTTAGTTTCAGTACAGATTCCAGCTTCTGCAGTACTTTATTCCGACTAGCAATAAAAACATTCTGCACTAGTTACACAGAGTGCTGGTGAGACTGCACCTGGAGCATTGTATACAATTTTGCTGTCTGGATCTAAATAAAATATACTGATCCCACATACTGAATGGACATTCTCCAGATTCATGCCTCAGATAGTAAGGTTTTCTCCTGACGAAACTTGGCCTGAGATCAAGGCGGGAATCTGTTTGTGAATCTGGTGAGCATTGATAGATTGATAGATGAGAGCTTCATGTCTGTTTTACTTGGGAGAAGGAGGATGTAGGGACAGAATTCCAGAAGATGGACTGAGAGGCTCTTGAGCAGATTGATGTAAGATGTGTACAGGGCTTGCTTGATAGTTTTGGCTGGTATAAAATTGATGTCGTCCCTAGGTCCAGCTCAGTTACACCTCAGGCTGCTGTTGGAGACAAGGGATAAAAGACACTGATGCAAATGTTTAAATGCAATCTGGTCACAGGTAAGTGCCAAGGACTGGAAAGCACCCCTTATGGGAAGGTTTGTAGAGATTAACCAGGGAACTACATACCAGTGAGTAGCAGATCAGTGTACGAGGAACTATTGCAGAAAACAGGTGGCTGTTGAAGACTGTTTGCGTGTCAGTGTTATGTCCCTTATTATTTGTGGTATTCATAATTGATATAGATGTGTATGTGAAGGGGCATGGAGAGAGTGTAATAATTAGGTTTGTGTCTGACACATAGATTACTCGGGTGGTTGGCAGTGAGGAGGAACGTCTAACGTTACTGGGAGATACAAATGGAATGGTCAGAAGGGCAGATCAATGGCAGTTGGAATGTAATCCTGATAAATATGAGATGATGCACTTTGGAAGAAGAAACCAGACAGAGAAGGACCCAATAAATGGCAGCAGGCTCTGAATTTCAGAGGATGCTTCTCCACACATCCTTGAATGTGACGGGAATGGGTAATAGATTAGTTAAGAAGCAATTGGAGACAATAGGCATAGCCTTTACTAATCGAGGCATAGATGACAAGAGCTACATAGCAATTTGGTTAGGCTAAGATTGAATACTGTGTGCAGTTCAGGGATCCACATTACAGGAAAAATGTGATTGCACTGAAAGTGGCACAGAGGAGAGTCACCACGATGTTCCCTGCAATGGAGCATATCAGCTTTAGAGAGAGGCTGGATAAGCTCTGGTTGTTTACTTGGGAACTGAGAATACTGAGGCGAACGTGATTCCGTAGGGTAAGATTATGAAGGGCATTGACAGGGTGGATAGACAGCAGCGGTTCCTTGAAGTCAGAGGGTCAAGAACAAAGGAGGACACTGTTAAAGTGAAGGGTTTGAGGTTTAGAGAGGATTTCAGGATGGTTTTTCACCCAGAGGATGTTGGTGTCTGGAATACACTTTTTTGAGGGAAGTTATTGTGGGTCATCTCACAGCCGTGAAAAGGTACCTGGACAAGCACTTGAAGTGTTATAACACTCGTGCCTACCGGCCTGATGTTGAAAAGTGGGACTAATGTAGATTGTACTGTATTTCTGACTGTACAGAGTATGCTTCTGTGATTGTATGACTGTTGATGGTCAATCACTGAGTAGCTTAAAACAGGAAATGATGGGTTTATGAAGCGTACATTAACATAAGTGAAATGTAAAAGCTTCTCAACATAGAGTATACCAAGGTGAAATGTGAGAGAAGATCCTTGTAGCTGAAACCAGAGAACGGAGAACAGGAAAATGGCAACACTATGAAGCAACGACTTCAGTTCTGCCTTCACAAAAGAAAGCATTTCAAAAAGTAAATTCCAAGCACATCTCAATCTACTGAGAAAAAGTAAATAGAATCAAATCGGTACATAAACAGTTTTAGAGAAATTATATTGACTGAAATCTGATAAATCCCCATGACCTGTTAATCTTCTCGTTGATTACTAATGGAGGTGGCCAAGGTAATAATGAATACTCTGTTTATCCTCTTCCAAATGCTTGATGATTCTGAAACTGAATTTACAGATTTGACAGCAGCAAATGTAACCCCAGTATTGCTAAAGGAGGCAGGGAATCACAGGTTGCTTAGCACCAAAAAAACAATCAGGACTATACAAAAGTCTATTAGAAACGACGAATTACCAGGGAACTTTGAAAATTACATTAATGTAAAAGTAATGAACATAGGAAAAGTCATTGACGATTTATTAAAGGCCAATCCTATTTGAGAAACTGATTGAGAAATAAATTATGGCGCAGCAATGGATGCAGTGAATTTGGATTATCAGAAACATTTTTGATGAAGTCCCAAGTCTAGTGTTGTGACAATGCTACTCCCTTAACAAGTTTATTCTGTCCTTGTTATATTTTTCATGGATGTCTTAAACGCAACGAATCCAAAAAGTCTGGGTTTGGCTACTAGGGAATGTTTTCAAGTATAAAATAATCGCAGGCATAGTGAGGAGCAAGGTATCATAGGTCTGGTGATGTACAATGAGACAAGAATAATTATTCACATCATAGTGTAGGAGTGATCACAGTATGGTTGAATTTCGAATACAGATGGAGAGTGTGAAGACAAAATCCAATACCAGGGTCCCGTGCTTCAGCAAGGGAGACTAAAATACAATGAGGGAGGAGTTGGCAAAAGTCGCCTCGAAACAAATACTTCATGATGGGAGAGTTGATTAGCAGTGGAGAATTTTCAAAGGAGACTTTTAATTTCCGTGGCAAATGTATATTCCTGTGAAAAGGAAAGACTCTAAGAAAATGGGTAATCTGTCAATTGTATCTAAGAAAATAAGGGACGCTATCAAATTGAAAGAGAAGGAATGCGAAGTGGCCAAGAACAGCAGAAACCTAGAAGCTTGGGGAAAACTATAAAGGTCAACAAAATGAATTATAAAGAAAAAAATATGATAGAACACGACAGAAAACAAAACAAAAGAAAAACAAGTACAGTATATAAAGATAGATAGATGATGGTATACACCATAAATATATAAAATGGAAAAAAAAACATGACTCGAGTTGGTCCCTCAGAGGATGGGAAGAGTCATTTAGTTATAGGGTATGACGAAATGACCAAGGCATTGAACAGGTGTTTTGTATCTCTCATCATAATGGAGGACACTAATACCATGCTAGTAATTGCCGAAGAGGCGGAGGTCGGTGAGGACCTTGGAAACAATCATTATTATGGAAGAGATAGTGTTGGGCAAGCTAACGGAGCTGAGGGTAGGCAAGTCTCCTGGCCGTGATGGAATGCATCCCATTGTTCTAGAAGAGATCGTGGGAGAAATAGTAAATGCAATTGTGGCAGTTTGATAACATTTGCTGAACTCCAGGGCATTCCCAGCAGATTGGAAAACAGCAAATGTGACGCCACTGTTTAAAAAGGGAGGTAAACAAAATATGGGAATTTATAGACCAGTTAGCTTTTCCTGTGTAGTTGGGAAACTGCTTGAGTGTATTATCAAGGAAGAAATAGCAAGGCATTTCAATAGAAATCGTCCCATTGCGCAGACGCAGCATGGGTTCATGAAGAACGGGTCATGTTTAACAAGTCTTTTGGAAATCTATGGAGATAATACGAGCAAAGTGAACAACGAGGCCCCCGTGGCTACGGTGTACCTAGATTTTCAAAAGGTCTTCAATAAGTTGCCGCACAACAAGCTGCTGCATAAGAAAATGGTGCATGACGTTACGGGTAAAGTATCAGTATAGATAGAGGATTGCTTGACCAACAGGAAGCAAATTGTGAGTGCAAGTGAGTGATATTCTGGCTGGCAATCAATACTTAGTGGTGTGCCTCAGGGATCAGTGTTGAGGCCACAATTATTCACAATTTATATAGATGATTTGGAGTTGGAGAGAACGTATAGTGTGTCAAGATTTGCAGATGACACGAAGATGCGTTTAATAGCAAAGCATGCAGAGGACTGTGAGACTTCGTGGATGAACATAGATACTTTGAGTGAGTGGGTAAATGTCTGGCAGATGGAATACAATATTGATAAATATGATGCGATCCATTTTGTTAGGAGTGCCAGTAAAAAGGATTATTACTTGAATGGTTAAAAAGTTGCAGCATGCTGGTGTGCAGAGGGACCTGCGTGTCCATGCACATGAATCACAGAAGGTTGGTCTGCAGGTACAGCAATTACTGAGGAAAGCAAATGGAATGTTGCCCTTCATTGCTACACGGATTGAGGTTATAAGCAGGGAGGTTGTGTTGCAGCTGTCCAGGGTGGTTTATTCGGGTGATTGTAGAGGTGAGGGGGTTGGCTTATGAGCTGTGTCTTAGCGTATTGGAACTTTATTTATTGGAATTTAGAAGAATGAGAGAATGATCTCTTAGAAACATATAAAATTATGCAGTCAGTATATAAGATAGAAGTAGACAGGATGCTTCCACTGGCAGGTGAAGCTAGGACAAGAGGGAATGACCTCAACATTAGAGGGAGTAGATTTAGGATTGAATTGAGAAGGAACCTTTTCACCCAGAGGTTTGTAATCTCTGGAATTCCCTGCCCACTTAGGTAGTTGATACTAATTCAGTAAATGTATTTAAAACTAAGGTAGATACTATTTGAATAATAAAGTAAATAAGGGATACGGTAACAGCGCGGGAAAGTAGATCAGAGTCCACGAGTAGATCAGTCTTGATCTTATTGAATGGCAGAGGACCAGACCGCCTCCTCCTGCTCCTAGTTCTTCTGTTCTTAAGAAAGTGGAGTGGCCAGTTATCCTAATTCTGCTCCTCTGCTTTGGTTTGTTTGATCTGATTTCCGCAGTCTGGCTGTTTACTTAAAGCAGGCAGCCAGTTGTAAAGCTCCCGGACCCAGAGAAGCAGGTCAATGTTGTTCGTCACTCTCTCTGACAACTGTCCTGTAAGAAACTGGGTTTGTTTGTTTTTTTTTCCTTTCGGTTTTGCCATGGGATGTTATATCCAGTACTTGAAACACCTTCATTAAGTTGGGATAATCTGTTGGGTTTTCGGTTGGGTTAAGTTATTCTGTATTGTATCCTCTTGTGTTTGTGTCTCACTCAGTAATCTTGCAAAGACATTCTGTTTTGTTTAAAACTAAACGACTTGATCAGCTGCATCACTCCTGGAATATTCGCCTTACACTTGCTTAAGTCAGCCAGCAAACGTTGGGTCTGTGCTACTTCCTTGAAATGATTTGAGGGGGTCTGTCCTGGCCCATAACAGTGTCTAACAGCGAGATCTAATATACTGGCATGGTTTGAGATTAGGATAGCTGACAGGAAAAAGTGAATCAGCATAAACCGTTCCAGATATTTTGCAGCAGAAAGCAATGACTAGCGGCATAATCCAGGAATTGCTGTTTGGGCCACATCTATTCAGAAAACAGATCAAACGTTTGTTCATGTGTATTAAATGTAATCTTTCCAAATCTGCTGATAGAACCTGACTGAGATTGTGAGTGGGTGAGGAGGATATAAAAAAAAGTTTCAAGGTGATTGAGACAGTTGGACGAAATGATAAAATACGTGGCAGATGAAGAACAATGTGTATCTACGTAATATGGAGCAATTTGGTAGGAAAACATAGACGAACAAGCTAGCACTTCGAAAGGAATTAATGTAAAAACGTTGCTGCATGAAGATACTTATGTGTATACATTTGTTGACTTCTTCAGCACCAAATTCCAAGGTCCATGCAAGGCAGTGAGTTCTGAAGCCAGAAATCAATACTGAGATTGATATTGAAACACTGACCAGTATACATAGACCCACCAAGTGGGGAGCTGTATCATTGAAAAGGATCTCGATCTTCTTGTACACCAGTCACAGAAAGCAATACTGCTGCAACAGTATCCGGGTGATTTGAGCCCAGGTGTGTCTTACGGCAGCTACACAGGGCCTTGGTGAGCCCCCATCTCGAACATTGTGCAATATTGTGTGCAGTATTGGTCTCCTTATCTGACAAAGCACAAACCTGACATTGAGGGAGTGCAGTGAAGTATGACCAGACTGATATCTGGGATGACAGGCTTCCTGTGGGAGAAGAGCTTGAGGCGACTGGGCCTGTATTCCATGGAGTTTAAGAAAATGGGTGGAGATCTCAGTGAAATATATAAAACTCTGACAGGGTGAAACAGATTGTCAGCAGGGATGATAATTCCACTGGCTGGGACGCCTAAAACAAGGGTCACAGTATTAGGTACAGGCAAGCCACTCTGCATTGAGATGAGAATAAATGTCTCCACTCGCAGTCTGCTGAACCTGGGGAATTCTGTCCCACGTAAGACTGTGGAAACTAAGGCACTGAATATAAATAAGGATTTCGAGACACTAAAGGGGCGAAGTTGCAGCAGGAGTTTGATGTGGAGATACAGGATCAGCCATTGTTATATTGAATGGAAGAGCAAAATTGACGGACCAAAGTTCCCACTTCATATTTTTCTGATATATGATCACTTCAAAGGATATACAGTATATAGTGTTAGGGAATAGTTAATTGAAGAATTGTTTGGTCTAAACCTAGAGTGAGGAAAGCTCAATGTGTTGAAAGGCCTCCTCATTTCGCGATGTTTCTGTGCAGTCTGTGGGAAAGCTCTGTTCATGTTGTCATAACCTCTCAGATGTAAGGAAGGAGGTCTCTGCAGTGTCGACAGGACTGTGCTTCCTATTCCATTTTCCGATACAGAGGCTGGTGCAGGGTGTTATCTCATTTTTATCCATTAAGACCTCGGAAAAGTTTGATATAACGGCCTTGCATGGCCGCTTCAGAGACCATTGAAGAGTTTAGCACATGTTTGTGTGTCTGGAGTCACCTTTTGGCTCGACCAGGAAAGCACGGGAGATTCACTTCCTGAATGTACACTTGGGAAGGAAATTTACGTTGACAATTGACATGCGCTTCAAGGTCAATATTACTGGTACCAGATTTTAGATCTCGATATTTTTATTAATTGCTTCTAACTTCCACCAGTTGTCAAAGCATTATTCTGGTCTGGATTAGTAATCCAGTGACATTTTCACAGCAACACCGTCTCCACATGGGGGCCGATCGGACACAGCACTGTGCACGTTATTTCTGTGATGGTCGACAGTTCCTTCAAAGGAATTCCCACCAATTTGATTATCGTGATGGGACTGAGGGGGTGGTAATTGGTCAGATTGTAATTATTCTCCTCTTAGGGTCGGGACACTTTTGTGTAATTTTCCGCGTTGCCAGAGAAATGTCAGAGTTGGAGCTGTAATGAAACAGCTTCCACAGAGACACGGCTTGTTGTGCAGCACAAGTCTTTCGTTCTATTGCAGGAATGGTGTCAGGGCCCATTGCCTTTGTCGTATCTACTATGTTCAGCTGTTTCTTCATGTCACGTGCAGCGAATCGAATTGTTTGAAGTCTGGCATCTGTGCTTCTGTAGGGATCATCCAAGCAACACTTCTGGCTGAGGATGGTGTATGCACTGCATCATTGTCTTTTACACTGATGTGCAGGAAGTTTCCATTTTTTCACGAAATGTTAAAGCAATAGCCAAGTGATGTTTCTGCTGATGTGTTCCCTCCCACAATCTAAAAATGTGCAGGTTATTGGCCTTGCTAACCCCAGTAATGTTCTGGTGACCTGAGTTCGAATCCTGTTACAGGACATGATGGAATTCAAATCCAATACATGTTTGGGATGAAGAGTTTAATGATGATCATGAATCAATTCCTGATTATGGGAGAAATAATTTGGTTCACTGATATCCTTTAAGGAAGGAAACTGCCATCCATACCTGCTCTGGCCCACATGTAACTCCAGACACACAGCAATGTCATTGACTCTTAACAGTCCTCTGGGCAATAAATGCTGCCCTCGTCAGCGACGCCCTAATCCCAATGAATATTGTTTTCAAATAATATTTGTGGAGTGATTTTCTCTTGTCAGTTGTTGCATGGTTCAACTCCATTTCTGACTGGATTTGGCAGAACTGCAGAGCTTCGATCTGATCTGTTTGCTTTGTAATCGATTGCCCTCTCTATCAGATATTAGTCCTGCTGTTTGGAATATAAGTACAGTAGTCAATGTGATAGCAGTAAATGGATTGTCATCAGTTTTAGGTACACATGGTTCTGATCCTGGTATAGCGTCATTGAATCACCGATCCGATAATGGGAATAATAGACTGAAAGCTTCGTCTGGGCAAACGTTACAGGTTGTAAGTGAATACGATTTTCCTTCTGTCCAGCTGTGATCTATCGTACCACATGAATTTCCAGGTTTGAGCTGCAATATCTGCAATGTAATTCAGCTGTCTGTCCCCCAATTCACACCGAGACCCATTCACCTATCACCCCGTGACCTACCCTGTTACTGATGTGATAACACTTCCATTTTAATATTCTAATTCCTCTGAGTGTCTATCCATGGTGTCACACCTCTTACTTGTCATGTTTCTGAAAACCCCTAAATATTTTCCGTGAGACAGGACTGTGGCTCAGTGGTTAGCAATGCTGCCTCACAGCACTGGGGATTGAGGTCTGATGCCATCCTCTGGCAACAGTTTTGCACATTTTCCCTGTGTCTGTGTGAGTTTTTTTTCCACATTCTTCGGTTCCCATCCACAATCCAAAAATGTGCAGGTTATTGACCTTACGGAGCTGCCTATAGTGTTCAGGAATATGCAGGTTAGGTCCATTAGTCAGGGGTAAATATATGATAGGGGAATGGGTCTGGTTGGTTTAGCCTTCAGAGGTTCGGTGTGGACTTGTTGGGCCGAAGGGCCTGTTTCCGCACTGAATCTTTTCCGTCCAGTCGTGCCACTTTCGGTTTTAACATTGTAACTGTTTCTCTCTGTTTCTCTACATGGCCTTGATTCAGAACTTTGTATTGTCAATGATGCCAATCTTATGTAATTTCAGAAGCAATGAGTTTGTACATCTTGTGTTATTCTTCACATTCCAGTTTACGATGCTCCATGTTAGACAGGGCGTTTTAGCAGCTTTGATACACGTCTTGCAAGCTGTTCAAAAGCAGAAATTGCTGGAGAATCTCAGCAGGTCTGGCAGCATCTGCGTAGACAGAGAAACAGAGGTAGTATTTCAAGTCCAGCTTGACCCTTGCTCAGAACTGAAAATGACTTTATAATCCTTTAACAAAAGTGGAGTAGGGATGAGGGGAAAGAGAGCATGTGGAGGTGCAATGTCACAGAGGAGGGGCGTTTGATTGTGGTGAAAGAGAAATAGATGTAAATTGGGTGCATATTAGAGTCTGAATGGGAGAAATAGTTTTTCTCTACTGAGTGCAATATAAACAAGATCTAGAAAAGGTCATAGGGAAACCAGGAAACAGAATGTATGTAAAATGGAGAACAGCCATAATGGGTTCAGAATGTGAAGTTATGGAAATGAATGTTAACTCCTACGGGCTGAAACGTAAAACCCATAAAGTGAGGTGTTACTCGAGCTTGGGTTGTGCTTCATTGGAACATTGCAGCAGCTCAGGACCGAAATTTCAGCATGAGAGCAAGGAAAGTTATTGAAATGGGAAGCAGTGAGAAGGTCAGGGTGGATCCTCCAGACAGAGTGAGAATGTTTCTCAATGCAGTCTCTGTTTGGTCTCACCATTGTAAAAGGAGACTGCACTATGAGCAGCAATGACAGGACACTGGATTGAAAGAGTACAAGTGAAATCTTGCTACACTGGGAGATGTGATTGAGTCAGTCTCCGCTGATCATATGTTCAGCCAAATGCAGAAGTTCCCCTGAATTATTGAATAGAACCAGAATCGAAACCGAGGATTTCTGTCTCACATCTGGTCTGAGTCGTGATGTGAAATTACACACAGAGGAAGGTCAGTGGTATACATGGGCATAGATTCTAGCAGATATCCTATACTGCTCAGAAATTATTGTTTTCTGTTCGAAAAGAAGTACTTGAAAGAAGATGAACCACCCGTGGTTCACAAAGTCTGTCAAGGATTCTATTCAATCACAAATTAACAATCATTAGTGTGTACCCAGATTTCGGACATTTCAGGGACCAGAAGCAGATGCGAGGCATGAATTTCAATAGTGCTTCCTAAATTACATCTTGAAACCCCTGCCATTGCTGCTCCATCCTCTTCCCTGCTTGTCTCCCATTTTTGATTCCATGCTTTCCCTCTCCAATTACAAAGCACATTCTCTGACATTATGGTCCCTGTCCACTACAACTTTGATCAAGTCTATTTTCCCATCAGTAGCATCAATTTCAGTTTGTGCTGCCACTTTGCCTATGGTCTCAGTGTGGTTCAGCCTCTCCATTCATTCTGATTTACACCTCCCACTCACATCTCATTCTGGAAAATTTCCTTCTTGGAGTAAACTTTATTGGAAACACCTCTTCCTCGTTGCTCTGAATAATCCTAATTTCAAAAAGTATTCTCAGCCTTTATCTCACTGTACTAAAGCCAACTGCAAGCTGACCGTGTAGTATAACAATTCCCTTACTTAGCTCTGGTTAGAGAAACGTTTTCATTGTAGAGATCATCATCCCCTTTAGACAAAGGAATTTACTTTCTTAACGTCTTATTGGCACTAGTAAGAGTTTCACGCTGCCTTAGTATTGCAACATGGAGACAAATAAATCACAGAATGAAGTTTGAGCTGAGTGTTGTTTACCTGTCATTTTAAAAATGTTGTTTCAAATTTGCAATGCTTATTAGTGAATGCTTGTTCTTGAAGTTAGTTTCAAATGGAATGGAGAACATTGAGAAGTGACATTATGGAAGTTAATATAATCATGCGAGGCATGGATAGGATGAATTGCCAAGGTCGTTTCCACACGATAGGGGAGACGAACCAGAGAGGATACAGCTTTAAGGTGAAAAGGGGAAGTTTTAACAGGGACAAAACGGCAAGTTCTTCACGCAAAGGAGGTGTGTGTATGGAATGAGCTGCTAGAGGAGCTGGTAGATGCAAGTACAGCGACAACATTTAAAAGACATTTGAACAAACATATGAATGGGAACCATTTCGGGGCACGCGGAACAAATGCAATCAGATGGAACTAGTCTAGTTTGGAGAAAACTGGCCAGCATGGGCAGTCTGGATGAAAAGTTTGAGTGCAATATGACTGTATAAATCTAGAAAACAAGGGAAAAAGCAAGAAATAGACGGAAAATGAATGAAAAGATATGATGTAAATAAATTGGCAAGAAATATAAAACAAAGCATCACACGGTTTTCTGTGTGTATGTAAAAAGTTGAAGATGAGTGTGTGACATTTGGTCGGAAGAATGTCAGGAAAATGTATGGAGAACATTCGGATGGTGTGACTGGGGAAGTGGCTACAGGGAACAGACAGATAATTTACACCAGTATTTGACATCAATCCTCACAGGGAAGGCACTGTAAGGATTTCAATATCATCAAGAAAATGGTAATAGGTGGATTCTCGAACTTACTCTAGCAAAAGGTACAAGGTTTTTAACAACAGATAGGTCTAAGAATAGGCAGGTCAGCAGTAATTCATAATCAGTTTTAAAGGAAGTGGATACAGAGTGACTGGTGTCACTGTGTGAAATATTCCATCACTTTCCATGGAAACTCGTGAAGCTCCAATATGGCGCCTCTTTTAAAGGATGGAGAGAGAGAGAAAGCAGGAACAATTTAGCCTAACCATTATTACTGGGAATCTGCGACAGTCGTTTATTTTCGGCATGCGACAGTTCACACCCACACTCCAAAATTGGGCAGGTTATTGGCCTTGCTGAACTACCTAAAGTCTTTAGGAATGTGCAGCTTAGGTCCATTAGTCAAACGTAAATACAGGAGAGAGGAATGGGTCTGGTTGGTTTCGTCTTCACGGGATCGGTGTGAATTTATTCTGCCAAAGGGCATGTTTTGACACTATGACGATTTCAATTCTAATATTCATCAGAATCCTTTCCGTCCAGTCGTGTCATTGCCGGTTTTAATATTGTAAATGCTTCTCCATATGGCCTTGATTAAGAACTTTGTAGTGATAATGATGCCAATCTTAAGAAATTTCCGAACCAATGAATTTGTAAATCTTGCATTTTTATTCATTTCCCAGTTTATGGTGCTCCATGTTGGACAGGGGTTTGAGCAGCTTTGATACACGTTTTCAAGCTGTTCAAAACAAGAAATTGCTGGAGAAACTCAACAGGTCTGGAAGCATCTGTGGAGACAGAGAAACAGAGGTGGTATTTCAAGTCCAGCTTGACCCTTGTTCAGAACTGAAAAGGACGTTTTAATCCCTTGACAAATGTGGACGAGGGTTGATGGGAAGCAGAGCATGTGGAGATGCAATGTCACAGAGGAGGGGCTTTTGATTGTGGTGAAAGAGAAACAGATGTAAATTGGATGTATATTAAAGTGTGAATGGGAGAAATGATTTCTCTCTACTGACTGCAATATAAACAAGACATAGGCAAGGCCATAGGGAAACCATAAAGCAGAATGTATGTAAAATGGAGAACAGCCATAATGGGTTCAGACTGTGAAGTTATGGAAATAAATGTTACACCTACTTCCTGTAACGTACAATGCGTAAAGTGAGGTATTACTCGAGTTTTGGTTGTGCTTCATTGGAAAATTGCAGCAGCTCAGGACCGAAATGTCAGCTTGAGAGCAAGGAAGGTTATTGAAATGGGAAGCAGTGAGAAGGTCAGGGTGGTTCCTCTAGACAGAGTGGGAATGTTCCTCAGTGCAGTCTCTGTTTGGTCTCACCAGCAATGACAGGAGACTGGATTGAAAGTGTACAAGTGAAATGATGCTACACTGGGAGGTGTGATTGAGTCAGTCTCCGCTGATCATATGTTCAGCTACATGCAGAAGTTCCCCCGAATGATTGAATAGAACCAAGCATCTAAACTGAGGATTTCTGTCTCACATCTGGTCTGAGTCGTGATGTGAAATTACACACAGAGGAAGGTCAGTGGGTACACATGGGCATACATTCAAGCAGATATCCCATACTGCTCAGAAATTATTGTTTCTGTTCGAAAAGAAGGATTCGAAAGAAGATGAACCACCCGTGGTTCACAAAGTCTGTCAAGGATACTATTCAATCACAAATTAACGAGCATTAGTGTGTACCCAGATTTCGGACATTTCAGGGACCAGAAGCAGATGCGAGGCATGAATTTCAATAGTGCTTCCTAAATTACATCTTAAAACCCCATCCCATTGCTGCTGCATCCTCTTCCCTGCTTCTCTCCCCTTTCTGATTCCAGGTTCTCCCTCTCCAATTACAGTGCACATTTTCTGACATTATGGTCCCGAACCACTACAATTGAAGTTCTTGGATCAAGTCGACCTTCCCTGCAGTAGCATCAAGCTCCGTTTGTGCTGCCACTTTGCCTCTTGTCTCAATGTGGTTTGGCCTCTGCGTTCATCTCACTCCAGAAAGTTTCCTTCTTGGAGTAAACTTTATTGAAGACACCTCTTCCCATTTGCACTGAATAATCCAAATTTCAAAAAGTATTCTCAGCCTTCATCTCACTGTGTTAAAGGCAACTGCACGCTGACCGCGTGGTATAACAATTCCCTTTCTTACATAGCTCTGGCTAGAGAAACCTTTTCACTCTAGAGATCATCACCCCCTTTAGGCAAAGGAATTTATTTTCTTGACATCTTATTGGCACTAGTAAGAGTTTCACCTGCCTTAGTATTTTAACATGGAGTAAAACAAATCACAGTATGAAGTTTAGGCTGAGTGTTGTTTCCCTGTCATTTTTAAAATATTGTTTCAAATTTGCAATGCTTATTAGTGAATGCTTGTTCTTGAAGTTAGTTTCAAATGGAATGAAGAACGTTGAGAGGTGACAATATGGAAGTTAATAAAATCATGAGAGGCATGGATAGGGTGAATGGCCAAGGTCTTTTCCACATGATAGGGGATACTAACGACATAGGATACAGCTTTAAGGTGAAAAGGGGAAGATTTATCAGGGATAACACGACAACTTTTGCACGCAGAGGAGGTCTGTGTATGGAATGAGCTGCCAGAGGAGCTGGTAGATGCAATTATAGGGACAACATTTAAAAAACATTTGGACAAACATATGAATGGGAACCGTTTCGGTGCATGCGGGCCAAATGCAATCAGATGGAACTAATTTATTTTGGAAAATCTGGTCAGCATGGGCCGGCTGGATGAAATGTTTGAGTGCAATATGACTGTATAACTCGAGAAAACGAGGAAAAAAGCAAGAAATAGACGGAAAAAGGATGAACAGATATGATGTAAATAAATTGGCAAGAAATATAAAAACAAGCATCAAAAGTTTTTCTGTGTGTATATAAAAAGTTGAAAATTAGTGTGTGACCTTTGATAGAAAGAAAGTCTCTAAAGTATATGGAGAACATTCGGAGGTTGTGACTAGGGAAGTGGCTACAGGGAACAGGCAGATAATTTACATTAGTATTTGACATTAATCCTCACAGGAGAAAGCACTGTAAGTATTTCAAAATCATCAAGAAACTGGTAATAGGAGAATTCTCGAACTTTCTCGAACAAAAGGTACAAGGTTTTTAACAATAGGTAAGACTAAGGATAGGCAGTTCAGCAGTAATTCATAATTGGCTTGAAAAGAAGATGTTACAGAGTAGCCAGTGCCACTGTTTGAAACATTCCATAACTCTCTGGATTACAGAAGTGTTCCAGCAAAACTCGTAAAGCTCCAATATAGCACCTGTTTTCAAGGATGGTTTGAGACAGAAAGCAGGAACCATTTAGCCTAACCATTATTGCTGGAAATCTGCGACAGTATGTTATTAAGGACGGAATTGCAGTGCATTTAGAAAAGGTTCAGGCAGAGTCAGCATGGTTTTTCGAAAGAGAAACTGTATTTTTGCCTTGTAAAATTATGCAAAGTTCTTTTTGGAGATCCATGGGAATGCAACAAGCGGACGTGATAAAAGGGAATTGGTAGACATGAGGTTTTCCACAAGGTATCACAAAGTGAAGGTTCTTCCACCAGTCAGAATCTCATAGTATGATGGATAATATATTAGGATGGGATAACGGATGGTTATCACATAGAAATTGGATAGTCAAGTTTCATCGATGTTTATGATACACACATATCTACTGGATTAGCACCAATATCAGTCCAATGGCTTCAGTTATTTACATCTATACTGAGAGCCTGAAGGAGGGAGTTGACTGCAATACACACCCGAATTTGAGGCTGAAACTGACAACCAAAAGGCAGGCTGTTATTTATTGAAGAAGAGTCCCAACAAAACAGCAATACAAAGGGATTGGAGTGTTCCTGCGCATGAAACATAAAGTTATCCTGCTGATGCAGAAAGTAACTAGATTGGTACATTAAGTGGGTTTCTGGGATGAAAAGGTTGAATTATTGAGTGCATTAAAAATGGTGAGGCAATTATTCATTGTGCTTGAAATGAATGAGCACGACATTACTGAAATGGACAAGGTACCGAGGGGGTTTGACAAGGTATTTGTTGAGAATGTGCTTCCACACCTGGGCAGAGTGTCCCACTCCGGGACATTGATACAGAATAAGGGATATCGATTTCAAACTGGGATGTAAAGAAATCTCATCTTTCAGAAGACAGTGAATGTCTGGAATTGCTGATCCCAGAGAGTTGTGGAAACTGGGTCAGTGAATGCACTTACAGATGGGGTGGATTGCTTTCGGACATATAAGCGAGTTGAGAGATATGAGGGGGTAACAGAATAGTGGAGTTGAGCCAGCCTAAATTCTACAAATAAGTTTTCGAAACAAGACCTAACCATCGGCGTGGCCTCGTTCTGCCTGTGTACAGCAGGTGCGAAAGGTTGAATGGAACCTCAGAACATAGGGATGAGGGACACGACTGGGCCAATCAGCACTTCGACACGACTCCACCAGTAAATGAGGTCATGGTTCATCTCATTGTGGTCCCAGCTGCACTTTTCTCTCCATGCACCATTATCCCTGATACACATGTCTATGGAAAATCAGACGAAGCCAGCCTCAATATAATATAAAGATTCAGCCATCACAAACTTCTGGGAAAGAGAATTCCCACTTGAATAAGTGCCCACTTTGTGAATTCTCCTCACTCCGGTTCTGACTGTGGTTGCAGGGTGTCACTGTTACCTTTCCTAGTAACACTCCTCCACTGTCCGCAACAAATTTAAATGTAACCAGGTTGGTGATATGGCCGATGATAAATGTCTCAGACTGGGTCAGGTTCAGTGATAGGAACAAGTCAGTCAGATTTTTTAGTCAACCACATATAACTAATAGAAGTATCAGAGCAGCATGGTGGATCTCTGGTTAGCACTGCTGCCTCATACTACCAAGGAGCTGAGTTTAATTGCAACCTTCAATTCTTCCTGTGTCTGTGTGTGTTTCCTCCCGGTGATCCAGTTTCCTCCCACAGTCCAAAGGTGTGCAGGTGAGAGTTAATTGACCATGCTCAATTGCCCATAGTGCTCAGGGATGTGTAGATTAGCTGGTTTAGTCATGGAAAATGCAGGATTACATGGTCAGGGTAGGGGACTGGTCTGGGTGGGATGCCGTTCAGTGGGCCAGTGTGCACTCAATGGACACAATATCCTGCTTCCACACTGTAAAGGTTCTATGACAATGACAAATTTGGATTAGATAAACAACCAGTGGTTATCTACCTGATCCATGCTCCTAAAGCTCTTGCATATTTAAGTAAGATCACCTCTCATTCCAAGCATATTCTATTAAAACCTCTATAATATATGCCTTTCATCCCTGGAATACGTGAAGTGAAACATCTCTGAACTGCTTCCAGTGTAATTATATCTTTTCTCAGGTAAGGAGACAAAAAACAACCTCACACCCCAGGTGAGGTTATTTGTTATTTACTCAGTGTTGTGAGATTTTGGAAATCTCTTCCCGCAGAGCATTGGAGGCAGAGATATTGAATATTTTTGAGGCACAGACATAAGGTTCGTGAATAACAATGGAGTCAAGGATTATGGGACAGAAATATGCTGTGTGGGGGAAATGCTTGCAGTAGTACAAAATGACATTGATCCAAAACACCCAAGAACATAATGCAAAACAAATGGTAACTTGGATTTTAAAAATGCAAACGTGATAAAATAGTGTTCCAAAGGACAATGGGGCTGCTATGTCCTGACAGAAAGACTACTTGTGGTGGTTTAACCTGAGGGTCAGCACACCTAAGCTGTTGGAATGAGGTTGAGGGAGCGTCCTCTTCATAGTAACCTCTTCAGTGTGGGGAATTGAACCTGCGCTGGTGTCCTCCCTCTGCATCACAAAGCAGCCCCATCCAACCAAATGAGTGGGAGACAGTGTAAATGTTACAGACAGGAACAGGCACAGACAAAGGACAATAGAAACTTTCAAAACAAGGGAAAAGGGTACAATTCAGATCATGGTCAAGATAACGGCTAAGGATAAAATGTTCTCGGCTAGAAATTGTATCTTATCACGAGATACGTGTTTGGAAGCTGCCTTTGGCTGAATAAACTAAGGCGAGACAAGTGAAATAACCAGAATACTAATTGTTATTCCTCACCGATAAACATAAAATAAGTGTAGATTTTGTTCAGTCTGTGTAAAATGAGCTTATCATTACATAAAATAATACAACGGATGGAATATATTGTTTGGAGTGTCCCTCCCCATGGGAAAAGCCCTCGAACAGGCGCTTAAAAAAAGGGGTAAAAGTGCCTGAGTGTCTTCTCGTCAATGACAGGAACCCAGAGGGTTGAATAACTGAATGTTCCTGTAACACGAAGCTGAGAAAAACCATCAAATAAGCCGCAATCTCATTATATGCTACAGCACATTTGAAGTGTTGATTGGCCTCATGATGGATTCTAATTGGCAGTGATTTGAATAACATACATCTCTACTCCTTCCCTTTTTATGTTACATACTGGTGCATTGACATTTTCCTGAAAACGGGAATTACTTGGAACATTTTCTGGAACATTACATGATCGGCATACGCCAGAATATTCTTTAACCATGTGAGGGTATTGGAAAGGCGAGAAAGAAAGAGAGAAAGAGGAAAGGCGCTGCGTGCAACAGTGAGAGTGATGGAGCATGAGCCTTATTTGGGTAGGTGTTAAAACGGATACACAGTGTTTATAGTGTGGGGGTAAAGTGGAGAGAGAGAGAGAGAGAGAAGGTGCTGCATGCAGCAGTGAGAGTGGTGGAGCATGAACATTGTTCAGGGGTAGATGCTATAACAGATTTCAATGCGTGTGTGGGAGCAGTGGGAAGACGGTGACCCTTATCCTGGCAGAATGGGGAAGGTTGTTGATGCCTGTCCTGTATTGTTGGACATTTCTTCAGACCGCAGAAACTGCACTGAGCTGGGTGGTGAGCTGAAACCACTGTGCAGTGTAGCTCCAAACTGACAAAGTTCAACTGTGTGCCAATTGGACTTTTAAAGATGGTACCAGTGCTAGGGATCACGGAATATCCATGGGGCATCCAAGCGATTATATTTACCTCCAGCCATGAAGGGTGGGAGTATTAGGCTGGCATTGAATGATAGTACATCAAGGGGTGGGGTGGGTAGTTAATGAGGTGAGTTCAATAAGATAGCACTAGGAAACTAACTCGGCCTCGTACAGATAAGCCCTCAGTCACACTCAATGAAAATGTCACTGAGATAAATTATTTTTAATTTCTGCCCAATGAGTTGAATATTCCACTGACTCCACTGCGGAACAAATGCTCACCCAAAACTCTCCATCATCCGAACTCACACCAATATCCCATTCACCCATCCTTCATGGGAATACTGGCTCACTGTGCGGTTGCTGTCAAAATATCTTCATTCCAGCATTCTGAAACCTATGATTTTCCATGAAGTTGTCTCTCAATCTCCCTTCCTTTTTTTCCTCCAAAATTAGTTTGTTTAAACTGATTCCCCCGCCATCTCTCTCTGGCGGTGAAGTTCACACCCGCAGCATCCCCTCTCATGGCACAATGAAGGTATGGGGCTGTGAATGGATGGGAGCTGCACATCCTGTCACTTCCAGCATGGGCTGCAAGCTTCCTCACTCTGGGCAGTGATCTAACAGAGTGTTACTGAGCAATGTACTGGGGTGATGAAAACAGCTGCTTTGATGGTAAGTGTTCCAGGTTTATAGATCCATTCAATGCACAGCTGCCTATACTGTACAGATGCCTTGTCCATGTCTATAGAGCAAGACACTGGTGTGGCCTGCATATCACCCCATGCTGGACAGACCGTTTCGTCAGTGTTTCTGAATCAATGCATCGGTGTGTACTGTACTGCTCCACGTATTGGACAGATAGACAGTGGACTGGAGAGACCTGTGCTATATTCCATCCTGGACTGATTGCTGGGTTGTACTGAACCTGGTCTGCACAGAGCTCCATATTGAACAGATATCTCATCTGGGCTTATACTGTCTGGGCTGGACCTGTGAGGTGAATGAACTATGTGATATAATTCCTGATAGAGCTGTTACTCCTCCAGCATGGCACATTCCGCTGTCAAATCCTGTGTTTCTACAACATGTTGTTCATTAAGTAATTAACCAATTAAAACGTGAATATCTGTCCTTTCTGTTATGGAACTGAGCAGATACGTATCAAAATATATGATGAAGGTAGTCTTGAACGGAACATTTACTAATTTTAAAGAGAAGTGTGAGGTGCTGTGTATCAGATGCAATTCGCTTGTTCAATATATTCGACATTAAGCAAGGTATAATTCATTCAACTACTGTTGACAAAACACAGAAAAGCAGAATAATAGATTGCTTAACTACTAAGCAATAACTGTTCCAATATGGTAACATCCTATAAACACACACTTGTCAAAAAAACAAATTCAGGAAACAGATTGTCTCACATGCAGTTCTTCAGTCCAGGAGGAAAGAACATCAAAATACAATTCTGAGAGAAATGTCAGAGAGAGTGCAGCAGCCGGGAGAGATTTCCATACTTCCAATCCTGCTCAGACCCCAGCAATAACTGGGGTAAGGTAAAAGGAAGAATCCTGGTTCTGTAAGAAGTTAACCGTCACTCCACAGGACCCGGCCGCAGCTGCAAGGACCACAAGGAATGGACGGTATCTACGATGTTTATGGCACTGTAGGAGCGTCTCAGAAATGCCTAACCCCACCTAAGCCGTTAAATGATTTTATGATAAATGTCAAAGTTAAACATAAATAAATATAACGAAAGGATGCAGCAGGCCTGGTTATCAGACACAGCCGGCACTTGGGAGCCCAGCAATTTCGACCCTGCCAAAACATAGTAGGATCATCGAGCTAGTGGATAGAAAGTATCATCTCTCTGCCTCACCTCTAACTTTACAATTGGAGATGATGCTATTAGTCCGCTAGTGAGCGATTTCAACATCCCAACCAGACCAAATATTATTGTGACTTTTAAGGATTGTCGTGAAAGGGTTTCCTGGAGCTGTTTGTACATTGACTGTGATTGATGTCAGTCTCCATGGATACTAACTGTGTCATTGAAGGGTTTCCCTCTTCCATTAGTAAGGGGCTTCCTTCAACCTGTTATTCCCTAATATCAGCAGCAGCGTCATCCTCAAGATGATTGGCTCAGCAGCTACAGGGAGAGGGTGAGGAAGAGAATCTTAGAACAATAGATTGGAATGTTCCAACAATGGATCAGAATCTTACAGCATTGGACTGGAATGTTCCAACAATGGACAGTTGTTTATCCTTGGGTATATACTTGTTTTATCAGGATTGGGCACGGTTAGAGTTGCGGATACAAGCCGTACTGATGATTATTCAGGCAATTTACTATCCGATCCTCGATATTACTGGTGTTGCTGGTAAACCTATCTCTATCAATTCTATTAGCGATGGTGAAGGTTATTGCTATTTCTGTTATTTATATTTAACAAACACATAACCTGTTATCTTCAGTTTCAGTCACAAATTCCACTTCATTTCTATCAATTTGTGAATCCTCACTCATAAACATCTAAGCTGGAATATGACTGTTCAGACCCTTGAGTTTTCCTTTTGCCCTGAACTGTTTTATGTCTCTATATTCTCTCTGTTATCAACACTGCCTACACCCACCACTATAGTATCCCCAGTCTCCAAGTTTGCCTCAGTGCTGTTGCTGAATAAGCCATCGTCTGCCCCCTTGTTACCTTCAGATTTAACGGCTTCAGTTCTTTTCAGACCACTCTTCCAGTTACAAATATTTTGACCACAAACTTTTTCTTGTCTCTCCAGATATTTCATAACAGGGACCACATTTCAGAATAATAATGTCACTAGCCGTGTTCTGACTCTAAAGGCACTGTTACAAATTCTACCAGTATCAATGATAGACCTTAAATTCACATGGCAACAATCGGAAAGAGATTTCATTTTGCAAACGGCATCATGTACCATCAGGGTTTATTTTATTATTTCACTGAAAGCCTTTGGTAAAGAAACTAAGTGTGACAAAAAAGGTTGGCTCCATATTGTCTTAAGAATGGTCTCACAGTCAACGGCAATTAGTGGTGGATGACAAATGCTGCCAGTGACGCAGACATCTCGTGAAACAACAGAATTAAAGGTGAAATAAACCAAGGAACTGTGGATGATGGAGATCTGAAATAAAATTCCCCAGCGTCTGAAAACATTGGAGAATCTCAGCAAGTATGGCAGCCTCTGTCAGGAGAAAAACAGATAAAGTTTTGAATCCCGTGATCCTATATCGCAACTGAAAGCAACTGGGAAGTAATGTTATTTATATCAGAGATGGTCGGATGTGTGAGGGGAAGGTTAGTTGAATGGATGTAGAAATACGCAGCGAGAAAGAGAGAGAGAGAGACAGAAATGAAAAGCAAATATAGGGAACTGCTGCTGATGAACCAGAAGGAAAATAACATGGGAACTTATTCTAAAATTTCCCTTTTTCCCATATTCCTGAATATCATGCCAACTTAGATGTGTCCCTGTTTAACTTGAGTTATATTCCCTCTGTCATTCTTCCCTGAGTGTGATGATCAACTCCATCGGCAATACTGCTGCTGCCCTTATAGTTGCTGAGATACAAAGAAACGGAATGTTCCATTGTCAACTGATTTTTTTGGAGAAAGGAACTGTAACTGTAGGGCAGTGCAGAGATGTAACTGTTTTGTTCTGCTAAGAAAAGAAACATTTTCAACACGGCATTGGTGCACCATGTTTGTCAAAATTTGACTTCCTGCTGTCATTACAGATAAAGGGATGTTCTGTGGATGCTTTTCACGGGGTTGCGTTATCAGCTGCTGCGTCCATTCAGAGAGACCCAAGGGTATGGTGACCCACTCTGGATGAGATATGAGCACTGCATTTACAGAGTGTTCTGGGTCCATGGTAAACAAATGAAGTCGGGGTTACACAGAAGGGAAGCTCTGTACACAGGGAGGGGCAGGGCACTGCTTGATCCTGCCAGGAATTGCCAGGAACATTTGTCTAAGCTGGGCAAATTCCAAGTATAAAATGTGAAACTAGCCTCTTTCAAAAATGAGGTGGCCACTGAGCTGTGTTCCCTCCTTCAAACTCGCACCAGAACTGTGCTGACACTCACCATGAAGGGAACTGGATTGATTCTGGAACTTTCCAGGCAAGAGGTAGGTGACATATCCATCGCAATGAAGTGTATTGGATTGAGTCTGGGAATTTCCACGCAGGAGTGAGCGACATATCCGGACTGCAGTCCTCCGACATATCACTAGCTGAGAGAAGCTACCTGCCTGCTGAGAGGAATACTTTGGTCCTGCCTCCACAGAAGAATGTGCAGAAACTATCTTCCAGAAATACTAAGCAGCCTGGGCCCTGGTCAAAATGAGGGGCTGCACGAAATTAGAATTAATGAAGACTATGTCTTTGAAAACCTAATCGAATTGAATATTGGTATGTTGCTGGAACTGATGAGCTACATCCCTGAGTATTGAGGAGATGGCAACAGAGCTAGTGAAAGAATTACTGACTATTCGTCAAAGCTGGTGAGATTCTGGAAAGGATCCTGCAGACTGGAAAGCAGCTATTGTAAACCTAAACATTTAAAACAGGACGGAGAGGGCAAACAGAAAATTAAATAGCTTGATGTTAGCTGTGAGAAAAAAAAACATTGTAACCTTTTAGAAGGAATGTGACAATTAAACACTTGGAAAATAATGATATGATTTGGTAGCGTCAGCCTAGATTCAGGAAAGGGAAAAGATCCTTGATAAACCTGCTTTAGTTTGTGGAGATTGTCCGTTGTGATATCGAAAATTGACAACTAGTGGGTGTACAGGATTTGATTTTTCAGAAAAAGTTTGACACGGCTGAATGCTGGTGAGTGGGGAATGTTAGAGTCCATGGGTAGGTAGGGGTGGAACACTCAGAATGGATCAAAAATTGGATAATGGGCAAAATGAAGAGAGTAATGTTTTCTCTGGGTGGAAGGCTTATGGGATATCAGAAGGATCAGTGCTTGGCAATAGCTGTTCGCAAGATATAATATGATCGAATAGGAACAACAAATAAAATGATTTTCTTTTAAGTTTATGAAATGGTGAGAGGTTAGGAAGTTCTGTTGTTGAAGAGGACCTTGATGTCCTTGGTTATACGTCGCTAACATAATTCAGATTCTACAGAAAGTAATTATAACTGGAAATGATATATTGTCTTTCATGCAAAATACTTGAGTACCACAGTAAATATACCTTACACAATGGTAGTGTTCTGTTGAAAGAAAATTTGGGGTATTATGTACAGACTGAGTCTACTTCATAAATAATGATCGCCACGTTACCGAGACAGTGCAAACGAGTTTCACCGGACTGAACCCTGGCATGATGGTACCATCAGGAGAGAGCGCGGTAACTATGTGGTTAACCTATAGCAATGTAAGAGTAAATGAAGATGAAACTTGATTGTTATGGACGGACACTCATTTTGTCCCAAGCAGCCATTGATAAGGTGAGAAATTTTGTACTTTCCATTAGATGCTCGATTAGTAGTATATGTGCCAGAGCATAAACTTCATTTCGAGTAACAGAGAGGTTCAGGCTCTGAAAGAACTCTGAACACTGTAATGCACTGTTACCATGTGACCCGCCACTCAACGTTACATTGTCCATAATCCTGTCAGTAGCCACAATACCTTCATTCTCAAACAGTTAGCCATTCCCCACCAGCTTCTGAATTCCAGAGAGAACATAGGTCTGCTCTCTCTGCGACGGAAGATGCCTTTGAGACTTGTTAAAAAAAATGGTTTCATTCCCACTGCCAGAAAAGCATGCGAACAGAAGACGGATGCACTACGAATAATGAAGCCACGAGGAATACCATGGAACAGTCCATCTGTGCAGTTCCTGCTCCATTTGTTTGTTATGCTGAAGCATCTCTGACACTTTCTTGTTCCTGTGTTCGTGACTTAAGAATCTGAATGGCCTTTTCCTGTTCCTTTGCAAGTAATTCCAGGTGTGAAATGGTCCCGTGTAAGTGATGTGTGAGCATGATCAGACTCCTTGTCTTCCTGTTTAACGGCAGGAGGGACTGAATGTGCTGTTCCTCTTCTTGTCCAGTAGTTTTGATGGGCTGAACGACTTTCCCATATTCCTGTGAAGCCAGATTGAGGTAGTGAGTGAACTCCTCCATTTACTGTGGAAATGTGCAGCGCTGTTTCATGAATGTTACCGTCAGGTTAACAGCACAGGTTTGAACGTTGTCTCAGTCTTGTTGCACTTGGACACAGACTGCATCAGGAGGTCAGGGATGACAAAGCTTTCTGAATATTGTGTGACATACAGTAAATATCCCCACTCCTGATTGAGGTGGGCTCAATGGGATGACTGGCCTGCTTCCTCACAGCAGATATTCCCTGCTGAAAAATAGGGGATGCCTGGGCTGAGGTAGCTACCCAGAAGATTTCCTGCAGAGATGTCCCACGGCTGAGATGATTGATGCCCATTGATGATAAAAAATATTTCCTTGTGCTGTGGATGACTCCAAGCACTAGAGAGTTTGCACTGGATTCCGATAATGTGCAATTTTGCTCAGGCTCTTGATGTCATCCTCAGTTAAATACTGCCTTGATATCAGGGATAGTCGCTCTTTGGTAAGTCCTTGTATTCACTTCTATTGCTCAAATCAATAGGTCATCGTGTAGGAGCAGGCAGTGAATGTCAGGAATTCTCTATTCCAGAGAGTTATGGGAGTTTACCAGTAATTGGCCTCAAACTGCACCTGTCTAACAAGTTGGAGTGTCTGAATGGAACATCAGAACAGGAGCAGGGTTAGATCTTTAGACACTATGAACCTTCTCCACCAGGCACTACGATTGTGACTGATCAGGTTGTGGTCTCAGCCCCACTTTCCTGTCTGTATCCCATCATCTGTGACTCACTTCTTTGTCAAATATTTAAGTAACTCAGCTTTGGATAACTGAGAACAAAGAGGCAACACATACCTCTGGAGAAGAGAAGTTCCACTCATATGATCCTTTTAGAATTTCTCCTCATCTCCCTTACAGTGTCATAAAGCACGGAGAACTGTCTACATAATTCATACATCCCAATCTGATCTAGTCCTATTTGCCAGCATTAGACCTATATTCCCCTAAATCCTTCCTATTAATATGCATATCCAGATGCCTTTTGAATGTTGTAACTGTACCAGCCTCCATCACTTTCTCTGAGAGCTCATTCCATACACACACCACAACCTGCATGAAAGCATTGACTCTTTACTATCTTTCTCCTTTCACCTTAAGCCTTTGTCCTGTCGATTTGTACTCCTCTAATGTGGAAAAAAAAACCTTGGCTATTCAGATTATTCATGTTCCTCATGATGTTATAAACCTCTATAATGTCACGCCTCACCCTCCAATGCTCCAAAGTAAACAAGCCCCATTCTGTCCAGCCTCTCCCTGTAGCCTACCCGCTCCATGCCCAGCAATATCCTTATACATCTTTTCTGCACCCTCTCAAGTTCAACAACATCCTACCTATAGCAGAACGAACGGAATCAAACACAATATTTTAGATCTGGCGTCACCAACATTCTGCCCAGTCGTAACACGATCTCCCAACTTGCATAGTAAATGCACTGATCAATAAAGGCAAGCATACCAAACGCAACCTTCAACACGCTATCTACCTGCCACTTCACTTTCAAGGATCTATGATCCTGCGCCCTTTTGTTCAGCAACACTCCCGAGGACCTCACCATTAATTGTATATCTCCTGCCCTATTTTACCTTATCAAAATGCAATACTTCGCATTTACCTAAATTTAACACCATTCGTCACTCCTTCGCCCATTGGCCCATCTGATCAAGGTCTCATTGAACTCGGAGGTAAAACTTGCTGGCCACTGCATCTCCAATTTTAATGTGATCTGTAAACATAATAAACTGGCAAATATTCACATTTAAATCATTTATATAAATAATGAAAAGCAGTGGATTCAGTACGGCTACTTGTCGTACATCTCTGGTAATTGGCCTCCAGTCTCAAAAGCAGTCTTCTACCACCCTGTGTCTCCTAGCTTCACTTTAATTTTGTAGTCATTTGGCTAGTTTATCTTGGATCCATTTATGACCTAACCTTACTAACTTATCTGCTATGCGGAATCCTGCCGAATGCCTTGCTGAGTCTAAATGGACAGCGTTTACCACGCTGCCATCACCAATCTTCTTTGTCACATCTTCACAAAATGCAATCAACTTTGTTAGAAATGATTTCCCAAGCACAAAGCCATGTTGACTATCCTTCATCAGTTGTTGCATTTGCAAATACATATAAATCATGCCCCTCTCAATGCTCTCCAACAACGTGTCCAACAATGATGACAGGCTCACTGATCCATAGTTCAGGGCATTATTCCCTTTCCTCGTCCCACGCTTCCACTGCTCATTGCAAATGTTAATGTAACTGGGTTGGTGATATGATCAATAATATAGGTCTCAGACTGTGTGAGGGTTAGGAACAAGTCCGGCAGGATTCTTTAATCTGCTCAAATTAACAGGTTTATGACCGAAACAAAGTTACTCAAACTAGGATGGAAAGATGAATGAGAAACATTTTGACTATTGCAAATCTGTGCGTCGATGTTTCCCTCTCTAAAAGTACTGACAAATGCACACGTTTGATGACAAACTGAAAAACATACTCTCTGCAGAACGTTAACTTGAAAGAACTGTACCTAAATATTAATTGAACTCATGACGAAAGGAAGCATAAGTGATTGTTCCAAATATCATTCAGCTTATATAGCTATTCTCCTCTTAGAAGCTACTGGTAATGGGATCACTTCCTGGAACAGGTCGATTTAGCTGGATTGCCTTTACTTCAGGCAGTGGAGCGATTCCAGTCAATACTCGACAGGAATCCTTCATGAGTGGTATAGACGAATGAGGAGTTTTCAACTCACACACACACATTGCTGGGAAGTGGAACACAGAGAGAGAGGCAGCAACAGCCTGTTCCTTCTCAGGAAGGATGCATTTTCTCCCTCTCTAAGTTGAATCACACAATAATGATATCCGGCCCCAAACTGGACCAAATGAAGTCTGTTTGAACAATGACTGAACTGTAGGACCCAAACACATTCCCTGCTCCATGTAGGTACATCACTGTTGCTGTTGGACACCCAACCATTTCTTTTGGAAATCTTATTCTTAAATTAGCTCCCCAGTCTTATTCTCCTATAGAAGATAAAATATTCATCAGGTATTCACCAGCTCAAGACCATATATGGTTAATAAGAACGTTTCTCATTCTCAGGCCAAAACGTTTAATCGTTCAATGCGTTCATCGCAAGGACGAGTAAAGAGAAACACCTTTGAAACATTTCAAAAGTAATTTGTTTTTCACTTCTGTGCCATTACAACCATAGACAGTACCTCAGATGTGGTCTCAGCAACGGCCTGTACAGATGCAGTAAAACATCCTTAAGATCAGCCCCAATTCTCTTTGCAAGAAAAAGTACCATTTCATTTAATTTTCCAATCACATGCTGCCTGTACAGACTAACTTCGAGTGATTTATGTAACGGGACACACGAATCCCTTTGTACCACGGAGTTCTGCATTCTGCATCCAGTTATATAATTTACAATCATTTTATGCCTCTTCCCAAACAGAAATTTCCCATCACCCACATTGTACTTTTTTTTTGGCGAAGATTTACTCTCTGCCCTCCCCTGTTTGAATCCCATTGCAGACGCTCTGCCCTTCCCTGTCTGTATCCCATTGCAGGCGCTCTGCCCTTCCGTGTCTGTATCCCATTGCAGACGTTCTGCCTCCACATGAAATCTTGCTGAATGACTATCCTGGTGAATGAGCAAACTGAGCTCCAATCCATTCAGCCCCTTCATCCAGATCATTGTAAACTGTTAATGACCTCACACTGATTCCTAAGGAATTCCACTAATGACAGCTTTCCAACCTGAAAATAAATAATTATCTCGACTCTGTATTTCCTGGTAGCGGAACAGGACTCTCCTGTTCCTGTTTAACAGCCTAGAAATGTTGCATGGCCTCCTGCTGTACTGTGTAGCTGATTGTCGATTTGTTTCTGATCTCAGTGATCCTCCATTCGGGCCATTTGTTGTCAGATGATCACGTGGAGTTCATATTGTTCATGATCCTGATCCCTGAGAGTTTAAAAGATGAGCACAGAATATAGACTAATATTTGGGGGAATCGCTTTCCAGTCAAAAATGCTGTCTTTCTGATGAAACGATAGAACCATCTGCAATGTCAGTCATGTGCTCAATTTTTTTACCTTCAGACACTGAGGAGGGGGGAGAGCTCCTATTAGCCTGATGAACATGCATCTCCTTAACACAACCAATAGTCTCCATTATTAATTAAATTTTTGGCTGTTGTCTTCCAAATTGCTGCAGTCACTACACATTAAAATAAGCGATTGTCTTTGAGAGATGACCTTGTAGAGGTTTATAAAATCACGAGGAGCATGGATAGGGTAAATAGGCAAGGTATTTTCACTGAGGTAAGGGAGTCCATAACTAGAGGGCATAGGTTGAGGCTGAGAGGGGACATATATAAAAGAGACCTCATGGGCAATTTTTTCATGTAGAGGGTGGTACATGTATGGAACGAACTGCCAGCGGAAGTGGTGGAGGCTGATACAATTACAACATTTAAAAGGCATCTGGATGGGAATATACATAGGAGCTGTTCGGAGGGATACGGCAGGTGGGACGAGATTGGGTTGGGATATGTTGTCAGCATAGGTGCATTGGACCGAAAGGTCTGTTTCCGTGCTGCACATCTCTCAGATTCTATGACTGAATGGCCCAGTCTTCACTGTTTCCTGGGGATGAGAATATCACAGACAGCTCAATCCTAAGGAGATAAGATCATCCTTATCTCAATCTTAAATGGTAGAATTTCGAAATTTAAAAGTGTATGAACCTCACAGCAAGTCAGCTACCCATTTTAAAAATAGGAAGGACATAGTCCATTCAGCCCCTCAAACCTATCCCACATTCCCATTGACTCTGTTCAGTAAAGTATTTATCAAATTCAGACTCCACTCTTCTCTTGGGTAGACATTTCTGATAGCGTATGAAATTGGTGCAGAACTAGACTGTTTCATCGATCAACTATGATCTGCTGTTCAATCATGGATGACATACTTCTGAAAAAAATTCTCCTGCCTTCTCACTGTAACCTTGATCCCCTTATCAATTAAAATGTATTCATCTCTGTCCGAAAGACAGAACTGTGCCTCAGTCTCTATGTCTGTATGTGTGTGTGTGTGTTTCAGCTTATTGGAAGGAGGCAGAGGATGGTGGAGGATGGTTGTCTTTGGGACAGGAGGCCTGTGGCCAGCGGCATTCCACAGGGATTAGTACTGGATCCACTTTTGGTTGTCATTTATATTAGTGACTTAGATGAGAATTATGCAATGTAAGTCGAGCAAGTTTACAGATAACACCAAGTTTAGTCATATAGTGGAAAGTGAAGAAGGTTACATAACATTACAAAGAGATCATTTTTTTAATAGGATCAATGAATCATAGAAATGTACAGCACAGAAACTGACCCTTTAGTCAAACTCATTCTTGCCAACCAGATGTCATAAATTAACTTAGTTTCATTTTCCAGCATTTGTACCATATCCCTCTAAACCATTCCAATTCATGACCCCATCCAGATACGTTTTAAATGTTGTAATTGTACCATCCTCCACCACTTCGTCTGGCAGCTCACTGCATACATAAACCATTTGTGAAAATGGTCCCCTTAGGACCCATTTAAATTTTAGCCATCTCACCTTATTCTATGTCCACTAGTTGTGGACTTCCCTACAGGGGGTAAAAACCCTGACTATTCACCCTATCCATGGTCTTCATAATTTTATAAATGAATAGAATGCGCAAATGTGACTCCAATCAACACGAATGGCTGTGTTTTCAGTAAACCTGGGCCCACATTCTGAAATTCAATACTGACTCCTCTTCCTTCTTCATCACACCACAATTATAAAATTACTTTACCAACTTGTTCAGCCACATTATGAAATACTTCTGTGGTATTTTTATCTAGATTTTTTGGGCTCAGAGGTAGGGACACAACCACCACCTGTCAACAATCCCTAAAGCCGCAACATCATTCTCCTGTTTGTTTGTTCATCAGCCTGTTTTGAAATACTGTGACATACCTCCTTGACAGACAGGTCTTGAACCCAGAACTTCTGGTCCAGAGTGAGAGGCAATACCACACAAGTTCAGGTATTGGAATATAACCCAGAGCTCTGGCTCAGAGGCATGGGCATTACCACTACACAAGACAGAAACCATGCCCAGATTTTGGGTTACATTTTAAATGTCAGCTTTCAGCTCGATGTGTTTTGATTAACTTTACTGAATTACACAGTTAAAAGAATCACATTGTTAAACAGATTAAAGGTACTCACTTCAACTATAGGATGTTGAGTTTATGTGGTTTGCCTTCGAGATAAACTATGAAAATCTTTATTTGCTTGGCTATGATTTTCACCTTAAATGGCTTTTATCTGTCACCTGCAATATGAGGGAAAGACATATACAGAGACACTCTGCACGAGAAAGGTTCTGGAATAGATATTTATTACTGAACACCAGAGACGAAGAAAGAGCATACATTTTGGATCAAAAACACTAATCACTCTTTCCCGCCTGTAACGTTTGACTGCCCTCTTCTTAAAACCACGAAATGATCCAAGTCAGCTGACTGCTGTCCAGCCTTTCTTCCCCAGTATTATCACTCACTGGGCTGAGAAGTGGCAGATAGAGTTTAATTTCAATAAATCAATGTATCACAATTTCGTAAAACAAACAACAAGAGAATATACACAATTAAATGTTTAGCCATTGGTAGCGTTGTAGAACAGAGAGATCTAGGGGTTCTAATATATTTCTTTGAAGTTTGCATCATATGTAGGCAGGCTGGTTATGAGGCGTTTGGTTTGGTGACCTTCATTGCTCAGACCTTTGAGTACAGGAGCTGGAACATTATCTTTAGCTTGTGCTGAACACGTGAGGTTTCTCCTGAAGTACTGTGTGCAGTTCTGGTCAACCAGTTACATTGAGGATATTATTAAACTGGTGATGGTTCAGACAAAGATTTACCAGGCTGTTTCTGGGAATGGAGCATTGAAGTTATAAGGACAGGCTCTATGGACTGAGACCTGTTCCACTGCAGCATAGACCTTTGAGACCTTATGAACATTACAGAGGTTTACAAAACAATGAAGGCTATAGATAATGTTGAATGGCAGGAGCCCTTTCCTTCGGATGGTGGATTTCAAGATAATGGGGTAATTTTAGGATGACAGGAGAATTTTTTACTGAAGATACAGTGTCATAGAGCTGTCCAGCATGGAAACACACCCTTCTCTCCAACTCGATCCTGCCAACAGATGCCCTGCATGAATGTAGTTCCATTTTCCAGCATTGGGCCCATATCTCCCAAAACACTTCATTTTCATGTGTCCATCCAGATGCCTGTTGTAATTGTCCCTGCCTCCACAACCTGCTCTGGCAGCTCGTTACATATACAGTACCCTTTCTTTGAAAACGTTGCCCCTTAGATCCCTTTTACGTCTTTCCGCTCTGACCTTCAAACTATATCGTCTAGCTTTGGAAAGGGCTACCCTGGGAAAACGACCCGGTGTATTGACACTATCCAATCCACTTGTGAGTATATAAACCTCTATGATCACTATCAACCGCTGTTGCTGCAGGGAAAATAACCCCGGCATATGCAGCCTCTCCATAAATCTCAAAACATCCAACCCTGGCAATATCTTTGTAAATCTTTTCTGAATCCTTTCAGGTTTCACACATCCTTCCTCGAAGAGCGAGACGGTAATTACACGAAGTATTCAATAGTGGCCGAACCAACGTCCTGTACAGCTGTAATATGACCTTCCAACTCTTACATTCAATGTACTGTCCAAAAACGACAAGCATATCAAACAACTTCTTTACTATCCTGTCTACCTGCGACTGCACTTTCAAACTACTATGAACCTGCATTCCAAGGTCTCTTTGTTTAACAATGTTCCCCACGATATCAACATTAAATGTACAAGCCAATCCCCCATTTTTCTTTCCAAACTGGAGCACTTCACTTTTAACTAAATTAGACTCCATCTGCAACTCGTCAGCCCATTGGTCCGTCTGATCAAGCTCCCGTTATACTCTGAGGCAATCATTTTCTCTCTCCACTGCACCTTCAATTTTGGTGTCAAATATGAACTGACTGACCATGCCTCCTGTGTTCACATCCAAATCATTTATGTAAATGATGAACAGCAGTGGAACCAGCATCAATCTTTGTGGCACACACTGGTCACGGGCCTCCAGTCTGAAAAACAACCCTGCACCACGACTATCTTCTTCTACCATTGAGGCAGTTCTGTATCCGAATGGCTAGTTCTCCTTGTATTACATGAGATCTCAACTTGCTAACCAGTCTTTCATGGGATACCTTGTCGAATGCCTTACTGAAGTCTATGTAGGTCACGTCCACTGCTCTGCCCTCATCAATGCTTTTTGTGACTTCTTTAAGAAAAAGTAATCCAGTTCGTAAGACATGATCGCCCATGCCCAAAGCCATGTTGACTTTCCTTGCCTTTCCAAATGCATGTATATCCTATCGTTAGGATTCTCTCCAACAACTTGCCCACCACCGAAGTCAGGCTCACTAGTCTATTGTTCCCTCGCTTTTCCTTGCCCGTTTGTTTAATAATGGCACCATGTTGGTCAACCTCATATCTTCCAGCAACTCAAATGGTCCAAGCACAGGAACGTGGGACTAGTTTAGTTTGAGATTATCATTAGCATTGAGTGTATGCGTTAATAGGTCTGTTTCAAACCCCCTGTATGACTCTATGTTTCCATGGGTGCTTGCATGTTCAAGTATGCATCTGCATATTTCTGTCCGTCCTTGTTGATTTGTGTGTGTCTACATGCGTACCTATGTTTATCTATCTGTCAGTGTGTTCTGCATTAGAATGTGGATGTATATTTGCATCTCTATCTCTGCATCTGTGTGCAATGGGAAATGTATTGTTTTGGGTGGATCATTGAATGGGATTCAAAGCCTCCCTTCCTCCCTCTCCCTCTCCCTCCATCTCTCCCTCTTTTGCTTAAAGTGATAAAATGCCATGCTCTGCTGGTGTGTTTTAGGACTTTTCAATCCTTTCTTACATGAGATTAATTGCAAGAGTAAGTCACCATCACTAAACATTGCATTTTACAGGGTGTGTGTGTGTGTGTGTGCGTGTGTGTGTGTGTGTGTGTGTGTGTGTGTGTGTGTGTGTGTGTGTGTGTAGGTGCTTATGTGTGCTTATGTGTGTGTGTGTTTATGGGTTTGTAAGTCTGTGTGTGAGCAGCTGTGTGTATGCATGCGCATTTGTGTGTGTGCATGTCTTTGTGTGTCACTGTGTGTCTGCATGTATGCGTGCCTGTGTGTCTGTGTACATCTGTGCGTGTGCATGTGTCTGCATGTGTGTGGGAAATTTGGGAGTCTGTGTATGGGTAGTTGTGGGCATCTGTGTGTGCGTGTGTGAGAGAGAGTCTGTGTGCGTGCATGCCTGTGTGTTGGTTTGTATGGGTGTGTTTTCTTTGTGGTGTATGTCAATGCGTGTGTGCCTCTGCCTGTGTGCTTGTGTGTGCATGTCTGTCTGTGTATATCTGTGTGTGTGTGTGTGTGTATTGTGTGTGTGTGTGTGTTTGTATCTGTGTGTATGTGTGTGTATGTGTTTTTTTGCGCGTGTCTTCGTGTGTGTTAGTGTGTGTCTGTTTGAGTGTATATATCTATTTGTGTGTGCCTGTGTTAGCGTACGTGTGCATGTATGGGGAATGTGGGTGTGTATGTGACTGTTTGAGTATGTCTGTCCTTGTGTATGTGTGTCTGTGTGTGCCTGTGTGTGTGCCTGTGTGTAAGCCAATGTGTGCGTGTGTGGGGAGTGTTGGTGTCTGTGTGTGGAGGGAGAGTGTGGGTGTCATCGCAGGTGGGAAGTGTGGCTGTCTGTGTGTTTGTGCATGTGTCGGTATGCGTTTGTGTTTGTTTGTCTGTGTCTGTGTCTGTCTGTGTGTGCGTTTCTGTCTCGGTGTGTGTGCGTGTGTCTGTGTTGAAAGAGTGTGGTGCTGGAAAAGCACAACCATTCAGGCATCATCCAAGGAGCAGGAGAGTCGAAATATCCAGCATAATACCTTCATTAGGAATGAGGCTTGTGGGCAAAGGTAGCTGATGGATAAATGGGAGGGGTGGTGCTGGGGGAAGGTACCTGGGAAGGCGATTGTTAAATGAAGTTGGTGTGATGGTATTAGGTCAGAGCGGAGGGTGGAGTGGATAGGTGGGAAGGAATATAGACAGGTAGTACTGTTCAAGAAGGAGGTGCCGAGTTGGAGGGCTTGATCTGGAATAAGTTGAGGGAAGGGGAAAAGAGGAAACTGGTGAAATATGTGGCAGTGTGTGTTTTGTGTGTGTGTGTGTGTGTGCACGTGCATATCGCTTGGCATGAATACGTCCCTGTGTGTCTGTTTGTGCGCCTCTGTGTCTCTCACAGCCTGGTGTCCGTCAGTACTTAAGTCTGGCCTCAGGGAGTGTGTTAGTGTTGCACTTGCTCACAATAGTGAGTGAGTCAGTATTTCTGTGTGGAATGTGACTGTAGGACAATTTTAATGTTTGCAGTGTGTTTGTGTGTGTGTGCGTGTGTGTGAGTGTATGTGTGTGTATATGTGTGTCTGTGTTGAAAGAGTGTAGTGCTGAAAAAGAACAACTGTTCAGGTAGCATCCAAGGGGCACTGAATGCATTTATAGACGGGGTGGATTGGTTTTTGACATATCAGCGAGTTTAGGGATGCAAGGGGTTAGCAGGAAAGTGGGGTTGCGCCCTGAAGTAGATCAGCCATGCTCTTATTGAATGATAGTGCAGGTTTGAGGGGCTGAATGGCCTACTTCTGCTCCCATTTCTTATATTCTCATGTTATGCTTTACGAAAGTAACTGGTTATTTTCCTGAAAGTCATGTTGTACAATACTGCATTCCAGGAGAGTAGACGATTTGTTTGGGTTTACCCTGAGTGGGGTCTGGGAGCTGAATTCCCAGTGAATCTGGGTCTGTAACATGACCCACATCTGGAGTAGCAGTTACAGAGATGGGAAGCCTGGAAAGAGGGATTGGGGGTGGCGGGGTCACTTCCTGACCCTGCCTGGATTTTTTCAAGTACATTTGCGAAACTACACCTAATCATCAGAGTGGTTTCGATCTGCTCCTGTGTAGCAGCTCCGAAGGGTTGAATGGAACATCAGAATATAGGGATGGGGACACGAGCATGAGTACATCTCTGTGTATCTGTTTGTGCGTCTGTGTGTTCTCTCTGCATCTGGATGAGTATGTATGTTTGTGTGTTTGTGTCTGTGTGTGTATGTCTGTCTGTGTTTGGATGGTGCTGTGAGCTGCTGCCCTCCCTCTATCCCTCCCAAACTGAACGCCTGTGCAGTGGTGTGGGGAGCCCAGCAGAGATTGTCAGCAACAGAAAGCTCAGCAGGTCTGACAGCATCTGTGGACAGAAATGAAAGGACACTTCCTCAGATCTCGTGTCAGGGGGATATTACATCACGTTAGCACCATAGAGACTGCAGACTCCCCTCAGACTGATACACACAGATATACACACACTAACACAAAGACATAGAGACACTCACTAATACACAGAAACAAATACAGACATGGGATGTCTGTCAGTATTTCTCTTGCTCCACTGTGACGCTGTCAATATTTCACATACTCTGTCTGGTGTCCGTCAGTACTTAAGTCTGGCCTCAGAGAGTGTGTTAGTGTTGCACTTGCTCACAATAGTGAGTGAGTCAGTATTTCTGTGTGGAATGTGACTGTAGGACAATTTTAATGTTTGCAGATACCATACCTGGACGAATTATAGTGTGTGGAGGACAGTGTGGAACTCAAGCAGGACAGTGACACATTGGCGTTGTTTTCGGGTTTATGGAAGATCAGGATCAATGCAGAGCAGTGTGAGGTGATGCACCTTGGAAGGAATAATTCTGAAAGTCAATTTAAAACACTCTATACCATTATAAAGCGGGTGTTGGAGCAAAGTACACTTAGTGAATATGAGTACAGATTATTGAAGATGTCAGGGCAAGTGGGGAGAGCAGAATATAGTTTCAGCACCTGAGGTGTTTACAGGACGAAGTGTAAGAGCTCCCTTCCTGGAAGGTGGTGGTGACGATGAGTTGTGAGCCCACCCTCCTGCCCAACGAGACCGTGTGGATTCCATTTATACCAGCTCGACACAAAAGGGAGACGGCATCAGCGCCACGGCTTCTAAGTTGTGCCGGGGGTAAACGGAGCTGCCAGTGAGTTTAAAGTGAGAATTGCCCTTGACTGAACATTGCTTCTTACTCGGTTGGTGGGACGTGGATGTTTCAGAATCTCCACACAAGTTCCCGGTCCTCTCTGGCTCGTACCAGGGTCCTCCACACATGGCGGGGGGAGGGAGGAAGGTAAGAGATATCGGGCGCTCCACCACCCGGCTTGGCCCTTTCTGTCGTATTCCAGGCTGTTTCTCCTGGAATGGGAGAAAGGGAGGGAGGGTGGGTGGGAGTGGGTGGCCCTGTTGTTAGTGCTGCTGTAGGTGGGGGACATGGTGTGGTATCTGGAGGCAGTCAGTCCATAGTGTTGTTTCTATGCAGTGTTATTGTTATGTGTGTGTGTGTGGGGGGGGGGGTGTAAAGTGGATGGGGAGAGAAAGAGAGAGAGAGAGAGAGAGAGAGAGAGAGAAAGAGAGACTGTAAGCAGTAATGAAAGTGCTGGAGCATGAGCCTTGATCGGGGGTAGGTGCAATAACAGATATACAGTGAGTGTGAGGGAGCAGAGAGAATACATTGACCCTTATTCTGACAGAGTGGGGAAGGTTATTGATGCTTGTCCTGTATTGGTGGACATTTCTTCAGACCGCAGATACTGCACTGAGCTGGGTGGTGATCTCAGACCATGCTTTGTGGGTCTGGTAGTATGGCCTACTCTGGGAAAAGAATGGTCCTCCTCTGTACTAGCCCATTCACCAGGGCTTCCGTAACTCATTTGACAAACCGTAGTGTAATTGCCTCTTATCTGCCATGCTCAGGGTAAACTGTGCAGGGCAGCTCCAAACAGAGAAACAGTGTGCCCATTGGCCTTTTGATAATGGCACCAGTGCCAGGGATCACGGAATATTTAGAGTCATGCAGGCATTGATGAGTATCTCCAACCATGAAGGAAATCAAGCTGGCATTGAATGAGAGATTCGCAATGGGTTGGGGTAGGTAGTTGATGAGGTGATTTCGATGAGATATCACCAGGAAACTAGCTCAGTCTCATACAGACAATCCTTCTGTCATACTCAGTGAAAATGACATTGAGACAAATTATTGCTAGATTCAGCCCAATGTATCGAAGACTCTGCTGACCCTCCTCCCAGTTAAAAGGCTGCAGAACAAATGCTCATCCAATAGTCTCCATCATCTGAATTCACACGAATATCCAGTTTACCCATCATTCCTGGAAATATTGGCTCATGTTGCAGGATACTGATGAAATGTCTTCTTTTCAAAATTCTGGATCCTGGGAACACATCCTTCCATGAAATTGTCCCTCAGTCTCGCTCTCTCTATTCCCCAAACCCCTCCCATTTGTTGATACTTAAACTGATTCCCCCGCCATCTCTCTCTGGCAGTGATGTTCACACCCACATAACCCCTGTGCCATGACACAATGGAGATATGGAGCTGTAAATGGATGGGAGCTGCACATCCTGTCACTTCCAACATGGGCTGCAAATTTCCCAACGCTGGGCAGTGATCTAACACAATGTTCTAATGTAGTGAACAATGCACTGGGTTGATGGACACAGTTCCACACCCTGGTCGCATATCTCATCTGGGTTTATAGATCAAAGCACTACTGTGGCCAGAGTACCTTTCCACTCTGGGTAGATTGTCATTGGATTGCACAGTACACCAGCCCGGTTTGCACAGTGCTCCCTGCTGAACACATATCTCATTTGGGTTTTTAGAACAATGGACTGCCATAGTGTGCACAGTGTTCCACTGTGGACTGATTGCAGGGTGGTGTTCAGCAGTACACTAGTCTGGTCTGCGCAGTGCTCCATGCTGAACAGATATCTCATTTGGGTTTATTGTGTCTGGTCTGGTTCGCTGAGGTAGAATTAGAATGTAGTATAACTAATACTTTCAGTTGATATGGTAATGCCTTTATTTTTCTTCTCATTCATGTGATTGGACCTTGAAAATTCTGATTCCTCCAGCCAGTCCCATTCTTCAGTCTACCTCCATCGTTCGCCAACATGTTGTCGATGAGTAATTTTCTAGTTTCAATGTGAATAACTGTTCTGTCTATTTCCTGGTCATTGGCATTGCTCACCTTGGTGCATCGGGATTCACCGCAATAAACTTCAGAAAGGTCACCCCTCAGAACCAACGTTCCAGGAAACATAGCCCCAGCCCATTCATACTCTCCGCATAGCTCAACATCACTTGCCGCCACCACCCTCCCCAAAACTGTCAATAAATTTGGAATTTTTATCTGCACTCTTTCAAGTTTAACAACATCTTTCCTACAGCAGTGAGAACAGAATTAAAGGAAGTATTACAGAACTGGCTGAACCTAGCGTGTAGGCGAAAGTGAGTATTGCAGATGCAGGCGATTAGATTCGGGAGTGTGGTGCTGGAAAAGCACAGCATGTCAGGCAGCATCTGAGGAGCAGGAAAACCGATATTTGCGGCTAAAACCCGATTCCTGATGAAGGACTTTTGTCCAAAATGTCGAATTTTCCTGCTCCTCGGATACTGCCCGCCCTGCTGTGCTTTTCCAGCACCAGACTCTGAACCCAGTGTATATCGCACATGGCCTCTTTCTTCAAAAACAGGAAATTCCACTCGCACATGGTGGAGGATGCCATCCAGAGCATCTCATCCATTTCCTGTGCTTCTGCCTTCAACTTTTTCCCCTCCAAACTCAAGAACACTGTGTTCCTGACCTTCCATCACACCAAGATACAAAGCAGTATCCTCCCCCATTTGCGCTAGTTACAAACAGAGCCTACCACCAGGAATATATTTCCCTCTGCACCCCGATCTACATTCCATAAAGAACATTCCCAGCGCGGCTCCCTTGTCGGGTCCACGTCACCCACCAACTCACCCTCCATTGCTGGCATCTTCCCCTGCCACCGTAAAAATTGGGAAACCTGCATCCTCACCTCGGTCCGAGACCCCAATGGATCCCTCCACACCATTCGGAGTTTTACCTGCACTTCTACGCACGTCGCCATTGCTCCTGATGTTTCTCTACACTGGGGAGACAGGACGCCAACGTGTGGAACACTTCAGAGAATATCTCTGGGACACCGGCACCAACCAACCCCACCACCCCGTGGTTGAACACTTGAACTCCCCCTCCCACTCCATCATGGACATGCAGGTCTTGGAGCTCCTCCACCACTCAGCTTCTGCCTTGTGACCCTACAACCACATGGGATCAAAGTGGATTTCACCAGTTTTCTCATTTCTGCTTTACCATCTTATCCCAGATCTAATCTTCCAACTCAGCATCGCCCCTATCACCGTCTTCCTTCCCACCTATCTACTCCACCCTCCTCTCTGACATATCACCTCTAACCCCAACTTCATCTACCTACCACATTCTCAGCTATCTTCCCCAACCCCATCCCTTTCACATTTATCTCTTAGCATCTTTGGGCGACAAGCCTCATTCCAGATGAAAAGCTTACACAAGAAATGCCGATGCTACTTTGATGTTGCCTGACCTGCTGTGCTTTTCCAGTACCACATTCTCGACGTTGATCCCAGCATCTGCAATCCTCACTTTCTCCCTTAAGTTAATGCATACAGAAATTTCCCCACCAGACATCTTTTGCAGGTGGCCTGTTATTCTATCCCTGTCCCCTGTACAAACAGAGTGGGACACATACAGACCTGAAGTGCTCTGGCAATATTCCCACATACACGGAAAAAGTAAAAAAAAAATGATCGTCCATCCGTCAGTAACCCTCATCCACTCCATCGAGACTGAGTAAATATTTCCTTTTATTGCGATATGAAATGTTATAGAATGAAGGGGTTAACTGAACCTGTTTGTTCAGTGACTGTGATTAATGTCAGTCTCCATGTTTTGTAAGTATCCCAGTGGAAGGTATCTTCCAATGATAAATGGGCTCCATTCATTGTGTTATGCCATAGTATGAGTGGGAGCATCACCGTCATCACTGGCAGGGATCGGCAGCTCCAGAGAAAGTGGGAAGAGAGATCAGAAACCGAGAATATTTGACTGGAATGTTCCAACAATGGATCAAATCTGAGAATATTGGACTGAAGTGTTATAACAATGGACAGGAGTTTATCCGATTTTGTTTGGTCTCTTTCAACATATTATGATTGGTTATCGTTATCATCACGGATCTATTCTGCTCTTCGCATTATTCAATATATTTATTATCCTCTCCTCTCTATCATTGCTGTCCCCGGTAAGTCTCACCGTCCAGACTCTTTTTGTATAACCCAGTTATGACTGCATTACTGTTCTTTTATATAGTCTTCACTTCTTGCCACTTTTATTGTTCATGCTGGCACTCTGAATCCAGATATTCACTCTGCAAACCGCTACTAATGGCACCATTATACTTGTTCAATTACTGTCTCCTTCCTTGCTTCTGGCAGTGTTATTCATGGGTCTCTACGTTGCCCTAGTCATGTTCAGATGTGAACCATTGTCTCTCAGGAGAAAGTGAGGACTGCAGATGCTGGAGATCAGAGCTGAAAAAGTGTTGCTGTAAAAGCGCAGCAGGTCAGGCAGCATCCAAAGAGCAGGCGAATCGACGTTTCGGGCATGAGGCCTTCTTCCTGAAGAAGGGCTTATGCCCAAAACGTCAATTCTCCTGCTCTTTGGATGCTGCCTGACGCTCATTGTTTCTCACCCTTGTTATCTAAATATTGGGAGCGTGGAGGTCATTGTCCTCTATTATCTTTACAAACTCCATTTCCTTCCTGGACAACCATCCCATCCTGGCCAATATCTTTTTTCCATTCATTTGTGGGACTTGGGTGTTGCTGGCTGGCCAGCATTAATAGTCCATTTCGATTTGCTCTTGAGAAGGTGATGGTGAGCTTTGTTCTTAAATTGCTGCAGTACACATGCTGTGGGTTGGCCCACAATGCCATTAGGGAGGGCATTCCAGGATTCTCACCCAACGACTGTGAAGGCACAGCGGTATATTTCCGAGTCAGGGTGGTAAGTGGCGTGGAGGTGAACATCCATGTTGTGGTTGAAACTGACGAATCACAACTGTGGTGATCTCTTTGGCCATGAGCTGATTTCTGACACCATTCCTTGACCATTATTAACTTCAACTACTCACTGCTCCAGAGATGGCTTAATCCATCTGTTGTTTGAAACTTGGGCTTTGTAATACAGATTTAATGATGACAACATTTGCTGCTGACACTCTTGCGTTGAAACCTGCAGAAACAAACATGATAGTAAAGGTTTGCAGTTCTCTTCATGCTAGGCAGATAATCCAGATTACTGAGCAATGCACTAACGTGGCCTACTCAGCTCTCCATGTTGGTCCGTTATCTTGTCCCAGCTAATGTTGTTTGAAGTGTTCTGTGAAACCGATTCAGAACTTGATGAAACAAACCATTTCAGCTGATCTGAAAATACCTTTATTCAATGTTCTCATTCTTCTAATTTTGTACTCTAAAGGTTTCATCCTCCATTTAGTCCCACTGCCCTTTCTTTTTCTCCACAACATTTTCCCAGTTAATTAACTGTTTCCATATTTAATGTGAATGTCTCTGTCCCTCTGTATCTTTCCCTGGCCTTGATTTTTGGTTGAAAATGTGTTGCTGGAAAAGCGCAGCAGGTCAGGCAGCATCCAAGGAGCAGGAGAATCGACGTTTCGGGCATGAGCCTTTCTTCAGGAAATTCATGCCCGAATCGTCGATTCTCCTGATCCTTGGATGCTGCCTGACCTGCTGCGCTTGTGCAGCAACACATTTTCAGCTCTGATCTCCAGCATCTGCAGTCTTCACTTTCTCCTTGGTTTTTGGTTCCCGAGTGTATCGAGTGCTGGCATTGTGAAGCGCAGAAACAATGAATTGGTATGTGTCAGGCTACTGTTCACTTCCCAGTGTGTCCCATCTGGTGCTCCATGGACAAGGGGGTGGGGTGGTGTGTCGGGCTGTTGTTCACTTTCCGGTGTGTCCCATGGGCTGCTTCATGTTGGATAGAGGTTTCAGAAGCTTTGAATCCGCGCCTGTCCACTGAAATTGCGACTTGTGTGTTTGTCCCTTTGAACTGATCGTGCAAGACTGAATATCCTTGGGCGTGTCTTTTTGCCAAGGGATGTGTTTATGGGATGGTAGTACATTGCAATTGTTCATTAGTAGAAGGTACTGTATCTATTATTCTGATAAGATTTCCAGTAGTTAAGTTATTCCATATTCCTCTACTTTTTGTATATGTTATTATTAGAGTGTTTAAATAAATGGTGTGTTGCTTTAAGCTGTGTGGTTTGACCAGCCGCATCACGTCTGTAACACTCATTTCTCATCTACCTTTACAATAAGACAAGGTTAGCGTCCAGGCTCCCATCTTAAAGTATTTTAAAGCAGTCTGATCTGGTCCATAGCAAACTTTGCAATCTTGTCTGTATCGAAATCAACCATACCAAATTGGGTTCAGAATTAGAATCCCTACCGTATGGAAACAGGCAATTTGGCCCAACAAGTCCACACCAACCCTCTGGAAGAAAAGGAGAAATAATTACAGCTGTGCCTTGGCATTTAAATTTTGGTTGAAACATTATCAGAATTTTTGGAAATGGCTGGAATTCAATTGTTGATAGGTCGGCTTGAACACAAAAAAGAATTGAAACCGTTTGAAGTACGATTAAAAGTAGAATTAAAAGAAAAGGAGATGACTAAGAAAGACAGAAAAATAAAGAAGAAAAGTAGAAAGAGGGAGAGAGTTTCAACTTCAAAAGTTAACAAGTTGAGAGGAAAGTCGACTTAGAAAGCGGAGATGAAGGTAGATGGTACGCTGACACGGGAGAATAGTGAGGAGGAGGTAGCCAAAGGCCTGGTGGGCATCTGTTTAAAAACTTCCAGTCATTGTCTACATTTGATGAGAGGGATGTAAAAGCCTTTTTAATTTGAGAAAGTGGCTAAACGAATGCATTGATCAGTGACCGTATGAATTTAGTTGATCCAACAAAGCTAGTAGGTATAAGGAGTGAGGTATTTGCATCCCGATCGGAGGAGGTATCTGGCCAGTATGAGAGGGTGAAGAAAGCAATCTGAAGTGCATAGGAGCTTATGCCAGAAGCCTACAGACAGCATTTTAGGAATCTAAAGTAGCATCCCTGGTTAAACGTACATTGAGTTTGAAAGAATCAAACAAAGTAATTTTGAAAGGTGGGTAAGGGTATTAAAAAGAGAACAATCCATTAAACTCTTAGGGAGATTCTTACTTTGGAGTAGTTCAAAAATTCATTTCCTGCAGTCGTGAGAACTCGTGTGGAAGAGCAGAGAGTTACAATGGACTGATTAGAAGTTGAAATGGCTGATGATGATAAGTTGATCCATGAGTCAAAGTTTGGCTTCTGTTAGGCATTGAGAAGAACATGCAAGATCTTCTTAAAACATATACCTGTGAGAGTAAGGTTTACTTGTGTAGGCCAGGAGTAGCAGGAAAGAGGTTACAGCATTGAGAGGTACAGAAGCATGTAATTGTTTTATGCTGAGACATGAGGAGAATTGTCATTGAGAATGATTTTTGGAGAGATGAGATTTGCTCCTTTATGTAATGTGTGGTTGGAGTGTCCGGTGAAACCATCAACAGAAGTATTCCACAATTGGGAAAGAGGCCTTGAGCTTGGCCTTACAACATTTCAGCATTTAACTTGTAAATAACGTGTCTGAGACAAATCGTTATATTGATCACAACACCTAAACATTTTTGGAGAAATTTAAGGAGAAAACCTCCAGTCTGTTCAGACAACACTTAGTATTGATGCCATCCAATTTGTAAGTTATACAGGTGACTGGACGAGAAACCGTGCTTGCTGATAAGGTGTCAAGACTTGGATGAAGAAAGACAGGCGTTCTGTGGCAGGAGTAAACTGACTGAAATAGAATGGAGTTGTGAATGTTTGCATGCTTAGTGTCAATACAATATATATATATATATATATATATATATATATACATATTGTAGTCTACTGTAACAGTAAGAAAAAGGGGTTCAAAATGATGCTATCTGTGAATATTGATGGGTCATTTTTTTCAAAGTGGAAGGTGTGACGAAACTGTCACTTTAAAAAGGTTATTTTCTTGTGGGTTTTTTTTGAAGAGAAGACTTAAATAGAGAAATGTCAAACATCTGCCTGAAAATGGCAGAAGTAAATAACTCAGGAGGCCTTTAGATTTTATTAAAATGGTGGGAGCAATGGAAGGGCAGTGACAGCTCTCTCAGACCAGCCCTTCTCGTTTTGTTTTTAGCTGTAGCATCCAGAAGCTGCTGTGGATCCCAGAAGGGTTGCAGGTTTCAATCCATGATCCCAAGGTGCTCATCTCTCTGAAAACTCTCTTGAAGTTGTTTCCTCCTGGATTGGAGAACTGCACATAAGATTCTGAGTTTGAATCTTTTTGTCAAGGGGCATGTTTATGGGATTTTCCTGTATTAGAACAGGAGAAAGTGAGGACTGTAGATGCTGGAGATCAGAGCTGAAAATGTGTTGCTGGAAAAGCGCAGCAGGTCAGGCAGCATCCAAGGAACAGGAGACTCGACGTTTCGGGCGTAAGCCCTTCTTCAGGAATAACTCAGGAATAAGCCCTCCCTGAAGAAGGGCCTATGCTCGAAACGTCGAGTCTCCTGTTCCTTGGATGCGGCCTGACCTCCTGCGCTTTTCCAGCAACACATTTTCAGCCCTGTATTAGAACAGTTAGTTAGTAGAAGGTACTGTATCTCTTGTTTACGTAAGTGTTCCAGTAAAGAAGCTATCCCCAATTGTTCATCTCTTTGATTGTGGTTTAACTAGAGTGTTTGAATGGATTGCCTTTTGCTTAATGTTGAACGGATTGGCCAATCACAACACATCGGGAACATCCAATTCACATCTACGTTTAAAAAAAGAAAAATATTTTGTGGTGGTCTGGCCTGGTGTATAACACTTGCAGTTGAGGGGCTTCTGACTGTCTCCTATTATTGAAAAGTTCGTGGAGATGCTGGGGGTGGTTTGCTGGAGGTTGTGCTGTGAGCTGCTTCAGACACTCAGGGATACCCGAGGATTTTGTGATCCAACTCTGAATGGAGCATGGGGACTGTAGTTACAGCATCTGGGCCTGCAATATGAACAACAAATGGAGCACAGGCTGCAGAGAGGGGAAGCTCTGAAACCACGGAGTGAGCGTGTGTAGGGGAAAGGGATCTGCTGTATCCACTCCGGGTTTTCCAAGACCAGCTACCCAAAAGACACGTAACCCAGGAGCAGGGTGTGAGGGGTCTCTGACTGAACAAGGAGCTGGTCACAGAGCGGTGTCACCTCCGTCAACACGACCTGCAGCTTCATACCGGGGGAGGACGGTACTGCCAGTAGCTGTTAGTGTCACTGATTCATTCAGCTTCTATGATCTGGAACGTTTCAGGCAGGAGTGCATGACATATCTGTCATCTCCCAGCATTTCAGCATCAATGTCACCGTTCAGTGATGGAGGATCTATGTGGTGGATGAGTTGAATGTTTTCTCCTCAGCAGGGTGTATCCTTGTTTTCCCAATATAATGGGATTCCCAATGGTGTACATAGTTCTATAGGGTTCCATGTCAATGGGGAGAGGTAGAAGAACTGAAGGAACTCTCACTTCATTGATGTTGCAGTGTGTCCATGCACCATACATCACGTTGGTGAATACCCCTGTCCTGGCAACAACCACAGCCTCTTCATTCAGAAACAGCCATTCCCATCGTACTCAGACGTACAATTGGAAATAAAGGATGGAATCTCAGATAAAGGCCGTCCTCTTCGTACACGGCTCAAAACACCCCCCACCCCACTCCTCACCACTCCGCACCACCCACCAAATGCATAATAATATCCCGTTTGTACTGACAGCATCGGTGCCACTGTGAGCATCAGATGGATCAACACTTCCCATGCCTGAACGGGCCAGAGTGAAACCTCCAGAACACGCTGTTTCACTCAGCCCTGTAATCTCTCTCCATTACAGGATAATACTGACTTATAAACTTCCTGAAACAGATTGCAAGTTGTATATTCAGTTATATTCCACATGGTAAGCTATTATGCATTGACTATACCTGTGTATATCAATTTACAGACTCTCCACATTCTCTTAATAACTTACTATCTTGCCAACTCAGTGTCATCACCAAACTTAGTAGCAGTATATCTGTTCAACGCCTCCTGATCATTGATATGGATTGTAAAGAGCTGAGGACTCAGCGCTGGTCACAGTGTGACTCCACTGGCTACGCTCTGTCGAACTGATTGAGACTGATATATCCGGAGCGCCTGCTTCCTGTTTGGTAACCAGTCCTCCCCCATTCCGGTGTACCACAGTCGAAAGACTGAATAAGAACAAGGAGCATCAGTCGGCAATCCAGCCCCGCGAGCCTGCTCCGCCATTTAATACAATCATGGCTGATGTCAACGAGGTCTCAGTCCCATGTTCCTGGCCGCTCTCCTTATCCCATCATTTACTCAATGCCCCAGCACTCACTGCACTCCAAGACAGTGAATTACACAGAGTCACAACCCTTTGAGAGAAGTAATTTCTCTTCACCCCATTTTAAATCTGCTCTGCCTAATCCTAAAACTATGATCTCTTGTTCTAGTTTATCCCGCATGAGGAAATATCCACTCCACACCGACATTGTCAATCACCTTTAACATCCTCCAGACTTCAATGAGGTGTCCTCTCATTTTTCTGAACTCCAAAGAGTATTGGTCTGAATTGCTCAAATGCTCTTCAAAAGACAAATTCATCTCTGGAATCAATCTAATGAACTTATTCTGAACTGCCTTCATTGTAACTACATCCCTCTTCAGTCAGGACGCTAGAAGTGTACACAGAACGCCAGTTACAGTCTCACTAATACCTTGCAGAGTTGCAGCAATTCTTCCCTTCCTTTATATTCGATTCGGTTAGAATTAAATGCTGAAATTGCACTTGCCTTTCTCATTCCCTGCTGTACCTGTATGTGGGCCTTCTGTGATATGCACAAATACACCCCAATCCCTCTGCACAGAAGCACTCTGAAGTTGCTTTCCATTTCCATAACAAGTTCGATTCCTCTGATCGAAATGGATAATCCCATACTGATCCACATTAAATTTTATCTGCAAGATGTTGGCCCGTTCATCTAAACTGTTTATGTCCATTTGTAAATTTTCTGCATCTTCATTGTATCAACCTACTTTGCCACCTGTTTTAGTATCAGCTGAAAATGTGGCTGTCAAGTTTTCTATCCCCTTATCCAAATAATACAATGGATGAGAAATAGTCAGGTCATGTTGTCTGAACTCAAAAGAATCCCAAAAGGTGCCAACCATTAAACAAAACATCTATTCCATCTCTCTGCATTTTATTGGCTCGCTAGCCCTCTATCCAGGCAAATAACTTCCTCCCAAACTTACGTTATCTTATTTTGCAGCTTAATCTTTTGTGCAGCTCTTAAATAAATGCTTTCTCAAATTCCAGATACTTTACGCCTCCAGGATCCCTATTGTCTACTTTGCTAGTCACATATTTAAAGAACTCTAACAAATAAATTATTTAAAAACCCATGCTGATTCTGATGTATTCCATCTTGACTTTGCAAATCTCCTGTTGTTAGTTAATTAATAGTGGATTCTCACAATTTCCCTTAGTTCCCAACAGTTTCCTCACTGATTTTATTCATTACTGAAGATGACTATCCTAATTCCTACCCTTTCTGTAACTCAACGTTCCCTTTCCAGTGTTCCAGTGGAACAGACACAAAGCTTTAAAAGATCTGCTCACTCGCTGTGTAAGAGGCATGAGTGTCTGAATGGAATAACTCTGTTCCTGGTTTGCACACTCAGTGGGCTGAATTTCCACGTCGTGTTCCTACATTAAAGTCTCAATAGACGGAACATCCTCATTTACATATTGAAGACCTGCTTCTCCTCATCCTGATGATACGTCAGGAGCTTGAGGACTTGTAAAATCTTCCTGTTGCTGTGTAACTTTTTGAGGAGCTGAAGGGTCTCTTCATATTCCTTCATAACAGGTTCATACTGAACAATCACCTCCTGCATCCCTGAAATGGGATCAAGGAAGCGATTGGTCTTCTCGTGTTCCCATATAACAGATACATGTGCAAATGAACTCTTCCTTTCCACAACAAGTCTCAAATAATTTTATCCCCTTCTCTAATTCCCATGCTGAATGACCTCTTCCAATCTCTTCCAATTCTTGTGTTACAGACTTGAGGAGGCTGAATGGGCTGATCCTGTTACTGTGTAACAGGATACTGGTGCTGCACAGCCTACTCTAGGTCCCGTGTTATAAGATCGAGGAGCTGTTTGGTCTTCTCCTGTAACTGTATATCCGGCTCCAGGGGCTGAATAACCTCATCCTGTTCTGGTGTAACAGGGTCCAAACCTGGAATATCCTTCTGCTGTTCTGGTGTAACAGGCTGGAGAAGTGGAATGGATTCCTCCATTGACTGTGTAATTGTCTTCTGTTGCTGACTCCTTCCTGTGCTCTATGTAACAGTACAATCATCTTTCATTCTCATAAACTCCAATGGGTGTTGGATCAACATGATCATCCTCTCCTTATAAGTTAACACCTTCATGGAAGGAATCAGTTGAGGGAACCATCTCTGAGCTGCTTCCAATAAAATAATATCGTTTCTTCAGTGAGGAGACTAAATATGTACAGCAGACTCCAGATGTGATCTCACTAGGATACTGGAGAGCAGCAGCAACACTTTACGAGCCTGCTGTATGGTTCGCACCCAGTTTACGGCAGTCTCAGTTGTCTGGGGGAACACACAGCATTGCTGAGAGACCATTCTCCTTCTCTTCTCCACCAGCATAACGGGAGATCTAGTGAAAATAACACAATGACAACTTGAGAAGAACGAACAACGTGACGAGATTATTTCAACGTCCACAAAAGCCTCACAAAATGTCTCACCTGAATCTACCATTCATCTCCCCAGAGGCCACATCGCTCAGATTCCACAGAACCTGGTAAGGTGGAACTTAGAGACAGCAAGGAGAAGCAAACATTGATGGAAGTTTTATATCAAAGTGAAAGCTGCAATACAGAGGTTGCATATGTTATAAAACAGGGAAATATATACGTTGTTTTTTGGGTACTACTGTGATAATCACCAGCTGCAATCTGCAACTAAACTGTCTTAACCTATGTGAATGCTACTGCTGGGAAAAATGGATTTCATGACCATGCTTGAGATGGTTTCTTTAACAGTATTTTGAGCACTGAGGTAGAGGTCAGGCAGTTTTCGAATTGATGTTATGTGATCAGAAGAGCTAATTAAAAACACTACTGTAAAGGAGGTGCTGGGAATATTAAACATAATGTATTGAATTTTATATGACGTCTGAATACAAACTTTTTTTTTGAAATTGTGGTTATAAACCTGAGTCGTGCAAGTGATGAATGTATGAGGGGCAAATTAGCTTCAGTGAATTGAAGAAGTACATGAAAAAGACTTACTGGCAGACAGACAATGGTTGTTGTTTAAATAAACACCTTAAAATATGCACATGTCCACCACAGGGTAAACAGCAAAAGGGTAAGGTGACTTAACAATAGTTAACAAAAGAAGTTAAATATTGCATTAGATCAAAGGTAGCAGCTCAGAAAAATGCCAGATATTTTGGTAAGCAATGGATCCAGGTATATTTGGGACCCAGCAAAGGAGGATCAATGAACTGATAAGAAAACCAAAAAGAACAAGAATACAAACTTACAAGAAACATAAGGATGACCAAACGCTTATCTCGGTTGGCGATGCCAGATGACTGGAGGACAACTAAATGGTCCCACTTTATGGGAAGGGTGGTGGAAATAGACCAAGGAATTGTAGACCAGTCAGAAGTAGATCAGTATTAGACCAAGTGTTGGAGAAAATAGGAAAGGAGAAAATTGATCTTCATTTTGAGAGGCAAGGTTTGATCAGGGATAATCATATAGAACATAGAACATAGCAAAATACAGCGCAGTACAGGCCCTTCGGCCCTCGATGTTGCGCCGACCAAATCCTACCTAACCTACACTAGCCCAATAACTTCCATATGCCTATCCAATGCCTGCTTAAATGACCATAAAGAGGGAGAGTTCACCACTGCTACTGGCAGGGCATTCCATGAACTCACAACCCGCTGCGTAAAGAATCTACCCCCAACATCTGTCCTATACCTACCACCCCTTAATTTAAAGCTCTGTCCCCTAGTTACAGCTGACTCCATTAGCGGTAAAAGGTTCTCAGTGTCTACCCTATCTAAACCCCTAATCATCTTATACACCCCTATCAAATCTCCCCTAAACCTTCTTTTCTCCAATGAGAACAGGCCCAAGTGCCTCAGCCTTTCCTCATACGATCAGCATGACATCATCAGGGGAAGCCATTCCAAATAAAATTTATTGTATAGTTTCGAGCATGGTGTTTATATGGTTTTCCGACAAGGCCAATGACAAGGCCCCATATGGGAAACAGATTAAAAATAAATCATGATATCAAGGGTAACTTAGTGAGTTACATCAAACATTGCCTTAGTGGCAAGAGACAGAGTGTGGTGGCGGAAGGCTGTTTGTGTAACTGGAGACCAGTGTCTGCTGGTGTACCACAGGGATCAGTGCTCTGCCCATTATTATTTGTGGCATTCATAAATGATCTAGATGCGAATTCGTAGGGGGGTGGGGGAGTGTGATAATTAAGTTTGTGTTTAACACAAAGATTGGCCCGGTAGTTGGCAGTGAGGAGGATATTACAGGAAGATACAGATGGAATGGTCAGATGGCCAGATGGAAAGTAACCCTGATAAATATGAGGTGATATACTTTGGAAGAAGGGACCAAAAATAGGGACATGCAATGAATGGCAGCACACTGGGAAGCTCAGAGGGTGTTTCTCCACAGATCCCTGACTGTGATTGCACAGGTTCACAAGTTAGGGAAAAAGTGAGGACTGCAGATGTTTGAGATCAGAATCACGAAGTGAACTTCTGGAAAAGCACAGTCGGTCAGGCAGCACCCAAGGGGCAGGAGAGTTGATGTTTCGAACATAGGCTTTTCATCAGGAATGATGGCCACATTCCTGATGAAGAGCTTATTCTCGAAACATCGACTTTCCTGCTTCTCGGATACTGTCTGATCTGCTGTGCTTTTCCAGCAACACACTTTTTGACTGAGGTTAATAGGTTAGTTAAGAAGGCAGAGGGAACCGTAGGCACAACCTTCATTCCCCAACATATACATTGTCAGAGCTATACAAGTCTATGGTTAGACCAAGATGGAATACTGTGTGTAGTTCTGGGAACCTTATTGCAGGAAGGATGTGATTGTAGTGGAGGGGTGCAGAGGAGATTCACCGGGATGCTCCCTGGGGTGGAGCATATCAGCCAAGGAAAGAGGCTGGGTAAGCTCGGGTTGTTTACTTTGGAGCAGAGAAGGCTGAGGGAGAGATGATTCAGTAGGATACGATTACAAGAGAGATATTCAGAAAGATTTTTACTGAAGTCCCAAGCCCAGTGTGCAAAATCAAATCTTGTGGGATTGTGGTGAATATTTGGATATGTTTTCAGAATGGGTCAGCTGGCAGGAAAGAGTGAGTAAAAGTTTTTGATTTTCATTTTTATGACCAGGTGCATTTTACATGATCAATACAATAAAATACAGTGAAAAGCTTTCACGTGTTGCCATAAAGTGGTGACAATTGAAGGAAATGGAATAAACAGAGGATACAGCTTGAAGAGAGTTGATGGGTTGTGAAACAGCTCTTCACTATAGACCATCCGTGCAACCCAATCCCTCCAAGACAGCTACATCACCATCTACACCAGACCCCAGCAACATTGAAGATGCTGATCCTCAGGCACCATCTTTGCCATTGGGCAGATACTCCTCTACCACGGGCTCATTACCCCCTGTGCCAGACCCTTCCAATGTCAGAGACATGTCTCTTACTGCTGGACTCACCTCACCGATGTTACCATGATGGCCTTCCACTATCCGCTTCATCATCACCAGTGCAGGACCCAATCTTCAACAAGTCTCTAATCCTCAGGCATCACTCTCTGCCCCTATCATATCCACGTTGCCTCTGCTGATGTAGCCACTGCCAATTCCACGTACTCTGCTTACTCCGGAAAAGTAAGTAAGGACTCACTCTCCTCCGCACTGGGCTCAGCTTAAGCTCCAAACCATGGGGCTAGTTTGAGACCAGTAAGTTACAAAGAGAAAAGTGAGGGAGAAAATAAGAAAAAGACAGCAGGTCAGAGTGTACAAGCTCCAGCAGAGGAGCCCTTGGACCGGAAACACAGGAATAAAAGGATCCTTTTATTGGAGATGAAGGTTCATGGAGTAGCTCAGGAATATGTCCCTAGGTCCCAGCTATTCTCAAACATCTCAAACATTTGGTTGATGAAATGAATTGCAATATATCTCAGTCTGCTGTAGGAGAAATGCAGTGAGGAGATTGCCAGCCAAGATGAGAAAGTGGAGGGCTCACTGTGTTGAATAACCTACTCCTTTCCTGATGTTTCAGTGCAGTCTGTGGGAAAACACTGTAAATGTTGTCACAAGCTCTCAGATGTTCGGGAGGAGGTCTCTGCAGGATCGACAGGATTGTGTTTCACATTCTCTTTTCTGATACAGAGGCTGGTGCCGGCTGTTCTGTCCAGTTTTATCCTTTAAGGTGTCGGAGCAATTTGATGCAATTGAGTATCTTGCTTGGCCATTTCAGAGACCATTGAAGAGTTGATCACATGTCTGTGTGTCTGGAGTGACTTTTAGGCTAGACCAGGAAAGTCCGGGAGATTCACTTCCTGAAAGTACATTGGAGAAGCAAATTGGTGTTTAAAATCAACATTGGCTTCACGGTCACTGTTACTTACACCAGATTTCGGATCTCAACATTTTATTAATTGCTTTTGACTTCCGCTAACTGCCAGAGCATTTTCTTGGTCTGGATTAGTAATCCAGTGACATTTCCACAACAGCACCAGCCCCACATGAGGACCCATCGGAAACCATACTGAGCAGGTAATTTTTGTGCTGCTTCACAGCGCTGTCAAAAAGAACTTCCACCCATCTGACTGTCGTAATGGAGTTGAGGGGATGATATTGGTCATACTGTAATTATTTTCCTCTTAAGGGATTTGTCAGAGTAATTTTCCACATTGCCAGATAGATGCCAGAATCAGAAATGGAATGAAACAGCTTCCCCAGGGACAGTTTTATATTGCCCAGGGCTTCCCCAGGGCTTGCTTTATATTGCCTATGTCGTATCTACTGTGTTCAGATGTTTCTTCGTGTCACACAGAGCGAATCAAATTGTTTGAAAACTGTCATCTGTGATTCTGTGGGCATACTGATGAGGTGAGTTGAATCGTAAATTCAACACAACTGGCTGAGTATGGTGTAGATACGAATCCTTGTCTATTGCACTGATGTGCAGAGCTGTTCCATTATTTAGGATGGGGACATGTGTATGACACTCTTCTGCAGTGAGTTAATTAATCCATTTGTGACTGGGTGTGGCAGGACTGCTGAGTTTCGATCTGATCTGTTAGTCTTGGGATCATTGCACCCTCTATATAAGATGTTAGTTCTGCTGTTTGGAATATAACCAGTCAAGTGAGGGATCTATAACAGGTTGTCATCAGTTTTAGGTACATATGGTTCTGACCCTGGTATGTTTACCCACACTCCCCACTGAACCATAGATCAGCTTAATGGTAATGGTAGACTGAGGGATTATCCGTTGCAAAATGTTACAGGTTATAGTTTTATATAATTCTGCTTCTGCTGTTGCTGTGCTCTGCAGTACCACATGGAATACACGGTTTGAGCTGCAATATCTCTAATACAGTTCTGCTGCCTGTTCCCCAGTTCACACCGACACTCATTCACCCATCAGCCATGTGCTCAGTGACCTACTCTGGTTTCTGCTGTGGTACACGTCCAATTTTATATTCTCATTCCACTGAGGGTCTCACCATGGTGTCACACTTACAGTTTGTCTCATTCCTCAACACACTTTAATATATTCATCTGGATCCTTTCCCTTCCAGTATGTGCGACCTTCTGTGTTTAGAGTGAATACGTCTCCCTCTGTTTTTCTGCCTGACTAAGAGTAAGTGCTCTGTCGTGTCAGTGATGCCAGCCTCATGTAGTTTCAGAACCAATGAATTTGTTCATCGTGCGTAATCTTTCACTTCCCGGTATCTGGTGCTCCAGGTTGGACAGGGGGTTTGAGCAACGTTGACACAAATCTTTGAAACGTGTTGAAAAATAGAAATTGCTGGGGACGTTAAGCAGGTCTTGCAGCATTTGTGGAGTGAAAGTAGAGTTAGTCATTGGTTCCAGTGATCGTTCTTCAAGGCTCGCCAGTTCTTTTTTTGTTCTGGTTTTAGATTTCCGGTATCAACAGCTATTTGCTTTATTGAAAATGTGTTTTGTTCATTTCTGGAGAAACAAAGCAGATCTGCAGCATCTACAGTGACAGAGAAACAGAGTTAGCGTTTTAAGTCCAGTGTGACACTTCTTCAGAACAGAAAATGATTGGAAAAAGGGTTTTTCAATCTCTTGCCAGAGGTAAAGGAGGGGTGATGGGAAACAGACGGCGTGGAGGCGCAATGTCACTGACATATGGACTTTTGTTTTTGGTAAAAGAGAATCAAATGTAAAATGAGTATATATCAGATTGTGAAGAGTGGAGCCGGTTTCCTTAATTGAGTGCAAGACAAAAGATTCACAAACAGGGCAAATTCATTGGGAGACCAGGAGAAGGAATGTATGACGATTTGAGAACAGCCATAATGGCATCAGGCTGTGAAATTATGGAATTAAATATTAACTTCTATAGGCTGTAACGTACCAAAGTCTAATGTGAGATGTAACTCGAGCTGAGGTTGTGCTTCATTGGCACATTGCAGCAGCCCAGGACCGAAATATTAGCATGAAAGCAAGGTAGGTTATTCAAATGGGAAACAATGAGAGGATCAGGGCTCTTATAACAGAACGATTGGGAGTGTTCCTCAATGTAGTCTCTGTTTGTTCTCCCCAGTGTAAATGAGACTGCATTGTGAGTAGGGAAATGACAGGAGATTGGATTGAAAGAGTACAAGTGAAATGCTGCTTCACCTGGAAGGTGTGTGTTGGGTTGTTAAGAAATGAGGAACGAGTCAGTGATCTTTTCAAATGTCCCAATGTATTTCTTCTTATATGTAGACTATATTGTTCCACAACTTGGAGAGAGTAAGTACTACAGGTGCGGGAGGCCATAGTTAATAAACTTGGAGCTGGATAAACACAGCAGACCAGACAGAATCAGAGGAGCAAAAAGGCAATATTTTGATCTTGGACCTTTCGTCAGGACTGGCGAGGGCGAGGGAAGCCCAGAAATGGAGTGATTGGATATGGAATGATGAAGGGTAGGTATGATGGTGGTGTATACATGCAGGCATGAGGTTACTGTGATTGGTCAGTGGGAAGGGTGGAGCGAATATGTGAGTGATAAGATGTACAGGTGGGTCTGGACAAGGCGAACGGACATGGAGGAATTTTCACGCTGCTGCAGTCAATATTGAGGCCCTTGGGATATCACCTCCAAAATTAAAACCCCAGGTGGTGCTCCTCTGACAGTGGACAGGCTAAGGATGGGCATGTCCCCGGACGAGTTGGAGGGGAATTAAAATGGAAGGTAACTGGAAAGTCGGGTTGGTTGTTGCGTGCAGAGCAACTGGTCCTGCCCCACCAAGCACGTCTCCAACTCCCAATGTGGTCTCCTCTCGATCAGGGAGAGCAAAGGGAGACTGGGGAACATATTCATGGAGCATCTGCTCTCTGAACGCTTTAACCAACCCAACATTCCAGTTGCCATCCATTTCAATTACTCCCCCCCCACCCCAGCTCATCCGGCCACAGGTCCATCCTTGGCCTCCTCCACTGTCAGATGAGGACAAACAGAAACTAGGGAACACAACCTGATCTTTCAGCTGGAGAGCTTACAGTTCACAGGTCTCAATATTTACTTCACTGGCTTCAAGATCTCTCCAACCACAGCCTTATCCCATGTTCCCCTTCCCTGACCTGACCTAAGCTGTCCATCTTCCTATTCGTATATCCGCTGCACCCTTCCCACTGACCAATCATATTATCCCCCTACTTGCATCCCCTATCGTCATCCCATCTCGCCTTCCCTCAGCCCCACGCCCCTCCCACTATTTACTTTCCAGCTCCCCTTCCCCCGGCCCAATCCTGATGAAGTCTTTCAGCCTGAAATGTTGACTTTCCTGTTCCTAGGATACTGTCTGACCTGCTGTGCTTTTTCAGCTTCATATGTGTTGCTATATCCGCAGCAACAGATTTTATTGTGCTTTTTATACATTTTATTTTAGTCTGTTTACTGACAAGCTTACCTCAACATTCTCACTACAGGGTCAAGGAAACAGTCTCTTTGTCACTAATGCTCCTGTCTGCTTCGAAATGATTTATTTTGTTTTAACCGTACTTTCAAGTCTTCTGTTCGCAATAGCATTGTAAATGTAACTCTTGTTATGCTGTAGCTTAATCACAACACGTCCAATATACTTCAGAACTTCCTTGTTCTTATACTCCACGCATATATTCATACACGTAAGGATCCATTAAGTCCTTCTATGCAACAGTTTCAACTTGCCTGGCCATTTGTAATTTCCTGTCTTCTGTGTCCCTCTCTCCTTAAACAGGGTGGTTATATTTAGCAATCCTCCCTCACTCCAAAATTACCTGAAAAATCTCCAGCAGTGCCTCCATAATCACCTTCGGCATTCCTTTAGAACTATGGGGTGTTCTGCAACTGGTCTCGCTGATTGATCCAAATTCACCTTCCCCAACTCCTTCTCCTTACGGTTGATCACTATACTCACCTCTACCTGCTGACTGTCTTCAAGTTCTGACATTTTGCTGGTGTCTTCCACCATGAAGACTGTTGCAATGTATTCAATTCCACTGCCATTCCATTGCTTCTCATAACTATTCAAGCTTCATTTTCCAACATTCCTTTGTTTGTTCTTTACTCCCTGCCTTCCTTGTTATTTATCTAAAAATCTCTTTCAATATTCTTTTGCATGATTAACAAGCGTAATATCATATTTCACCCTCTCCTCCCATTTGCTGTAATTAGATGTCCGTGCTGGAATTTATAGGCTTCCTAATCGTCTAGATTCCCAATACTCTTAGCCACATTGCGCGCATTTTCTTTTACTTTTATTCTGTCCCTGAGTTCGTTATCACACACGGCTGCCTTGCCTCCCCTGAATATCTTTCTTTTTACTTGAGATGAATTTCTGATGTGCTGCTGAATTATCTCCAGAAACTCCTGTCATTGCTGCTTCACCATATTGCCGTGCTCAGCTTCCCTTCCAACTAACTCTAGCTAACACCTCCCTCCTCTCTTTTTAGTTACATTACTCAATTATAAGCCATCTGATCCAAAAGTGAGCAATAGATGTAAACTGAATGAGGGAGGTTTGAGACATGGGACACGAAGAACGATTGGAGGATTTATTAACTAGATGGAAAGATAGAGACAGAGAAAGAGAATATAGACGTGGAGATGTAAAAATAGAGAAGTCTACATGATTGATAGAATTAGATGTGCTTCCGTATTTGGTTTGACAATTCCTGTGTGCTTTGGTCCTTTGTACAGTGTATGTGCAACAGATTAATAAGTTAAAATCCTGGATTTGGTGCCACAACCTTTATCTCCATCAATATGACAAGCACCACCTGTTGACAAAACCCAGTATATGTTTCCTGGTAGAAAATGGATTAACTGAAACAAGTTGGAACACCAGAAGCAGGAATTTATAACATCCATCCCGATAAGAATGAAAGATTAGATCAGGGAATGCCAGATTGGGGCAGGAGCCAGACGGTACGTTGAGAGAAAGGGAACATAACATCTCAGCTGAAGATTAAATAACATACTTATATTTTATAAATTTTGTACAACACATTGTTTGTTAAGTATGTCTCTCTTGTTCATTCTGAATATGTTGCACACATATGAACAATTGTATCTCCCTGCGCACGCGCGCGTGCGCGCGCGCGCACACAGACACACACACACACAAAATCACTGTACAGCCATTCCATTTGAAACGATTCTGTTTTGCTTACATTGTCACTTGCCATTCCTTCTTCTGAATATATTCTGTTCCTTTCACTGCAATCTTTTTATTCTGTCTGTCAAGAAGACATTGGGGACTGGTGGGGATGTCACTTTACTCCTCATCAGTCTCCACAGCCACTGTCAACTATACCTTTCTGTTTCTTAACCCATGAAAAACACATACTATGTCTGATCCTTGAATCCCAATAAAGAGGTCAATTTTAAACAGAACACTTACTTTTGCGCTAAGGCTACAAAAAAATCTCAAAAAGAAAAGGCACGCACATTGTGCAATAAGATGTTTGCATCTTTACAAACAGATTATAGAATTGCATTGTGTAAACGATAAACAATTAACTGGCAAGAGCTCTGAGAGTAAATTCCAGGGAAATCCGTATTTCTTGTGTATGTTCAGGGCAGTTGTGCCCAGAAGCAATTTTATATTGGAAGTTGTTGTAGTGGAGAAGACTTCAGTGTAGTAACAACATCTCGATTGACGCTGTGTAATGACTATTCAGGCAGGTTACTATCCCATCCTCGCTATTGTTGGTGTTCCCGGTGAGTCTATCTCTGCCCATTTACTAATTCTCTAACCCGTTGTGAATGTCATCATTTTCTCTGTAGTGCATATTTGGCAAAGATCCAAACTATTGTCTTCGCTTTCAATCACAATCTCCATTTCTATGCCATGAATTTCATATCCCTCGCTTACAAACATCTGAGGAGAAACGAAAGTATTCATTATCACGATTACCCCATTTTATCCTGAACTGATTTATATCTCAATATTCCGTCTACCACAAAACCTGTCCATTCCCACCTTTCACAATATCCCCAGTCTTCACTTCTGCCTCAACACTGTTTCTGAATAAACCATCATCCACAACTTTCCAGTTACAATTCTCTTCTGGCAACTCTTCTCGTTACAATATTTTGATCACAAACTTTTTCTTACCTCGACCTGGACCTATGCCAGGTGCAAAGTGTGAAGTCAGTTTGATTCTAAAATGAGTTTCACCATAACCTGTAACCTCACACGAGAGAGAGGACTATGCTGTCAGTGATCAGGAAGTGACAGTTTCATTGAACTGTCTTGATTCTAGAACTTTCTGAGGGGGAGTGGGTGTCACGTTCATCATCTCCCAGTTGAGTGCTCCGAGGTATTCACACAGTGACAGTATACATCTCTGCCTCCTGCTGAGGGTAATAACTTCGCACTGTCTCCACAATGGAAGGTACCGAAAATCAACTAGAAATAATATGGGACAGATTGACTGGTGAAAATAAGAACATGTGCATGATTAGAATTAATAAAGTGGACTTACTCAAAAACTAATTGAATTGAAGTTTGGCAAGTTACTGCACCCAATGAGCTACATCCCAAAGTTTTCAGGGACGTGGCAATACAGCTAGTGAAAGTGATGTAGAGTCATACAGAACAGAAACAGACCCTTTGGTCCAACCAGTCCATGCTGACTATTCCAATTCCAAACTAACTTAGTACCAACTGCCACCGCTTGGCCCATATCCGGCCAAACCTTTCCTATTCACGTACTTATCCAAATGTCTTTTAAACGTTGTCATGACAAGAAAGAAGTATTGATTACCCTTCAAAATTCTTTAGACTCTGGAAATTCTCGTTCCTGCAGACTGGAAAGTAGTTATTCTAATCCTAAGTATTTAAAACCGGAATGGAATGGATACGAAAAAAAAAGTGGGTACCTTGATGTCAGGACTGAGGAAAATATTAGAACCTTTTGTGAGAAATTTTATAATTAGACACTTGGGAAATCATGATGTGACTTGGCAGAGTGAGCTTAGATTTAGGAATCGGAAATTATCTTTGAGAAACCTGTGGAGTTTGTTAGTTGATGCATCCACAAAAGAGAACCAGTGGGTGTGGTGTATTTGAATTTGCAGAATAATGTTTGCATTGTTGCTAACAAGTGAACAAAGGAAGTTAGAGTACATTGATAAGTTGCAGACGGAGTGATCCAGATATACCACATGGATTGAGAATTGGTCAATGGAAACAATACAGAGTTTCTTGCGCTTTTATGGACTGAAGGCAGTTACTCATGGGATATCACAAGTTTCAGTGTTTGAACCAAAACAATTTGCAAGACATAGAAATGACTTGGATGTGAGAAATAAACAGCATGCATCTCATTTAGTGTTGATTAAATGGTACAAGGTTGAGAAGTGTTGTTTTTTTTAAAAAGGACCTGAATGTCCTTGATCATGAGTCACCAAAAATCGGTCTTCCAAGTATTGAGCACCTTGTACAGTATGCTGCCCTTCATTGTAATATGATTCAAGTGCATAAGTAAAGCCGTCTTCCTGTATTTGTAGGGCCTTGATGAGAGAGTATTTGGGGCACTGTGAACAGGTATGATCTCCTTTGTAAGGCACGATCTCATTAACACAGACACAGCTCAAACAAGTATCAGCAGTCTAATCCATGAGATGATGACACCATGAAGAGATGGTAATGGAACTGGGCATTTAATCTGTCATGGTAGGTGACAAAGAGGGACGATTATGTTGAAACTTGAGGGTTAGCAAAGATCGCATATTTCTAAAAGAGACACTGTTAGGGTGAGAAATAATTAATATATTAGATTTATTGTCACATGTGCCAAAGTCCAGTGAAAGCTTTATTTGCAAGCAGTACAGATAGATGACAGTAAGCATGGACATACAGATCGTAGGGTGAAAAATAAACTTGGAAAGAACAAGGCGTGCAGGTTACAATACGCAGGACATTCAAACAAACACGATCAACAGGAACAAGATCATCATTATTTGGAGTTACAGAGTCCATTCCTCAGTCTAATATAGTATCCCTAATACTCTATGTACCTGAATTAAGTCTCCCTAGATTAATGTGCCGCTGGGATGAGGTCCTACAAGAAACATTTAGGGAATTAGGAGCCAAGTTTAAAAAGTAGGACCTCAGAAGTGGTAATCTCAGGATTGCTTCCAGTGTCAAGTGCTAGTCAGACTAGCAAAGATAGAATAATCAGGAAGAATGCGTGGCTTGAGAGATGGAGCAGGAGGGAGTAGTCCAGATGTTTGGGATATTGGGACCGGTTCTCGGGGAGGTAGGACTATTACAAATGGGGCGGTCTACATTTGGGTAGGACTGGAGCTAATGTCCGATGGAGTGCATTTGCTAACGCTGTTGGGAAGGGTTTAAACTAATGTGGCAGGGGATCGGGAAACAAGTGAGGAGTTTGGTGAACAGAAAGGAGTTAGTAACTAAGGCCTAAATAACTAGATCATGAAATCAGCATGACTGAGGGATAGAGGAGGCAGGAAGGGGAGGATGAACACAGAGGGACTTGTAGTTTTAATGCAAGAAGTATAGTAGGTAAGGCAGATGAACTTAGGGCTTGGAATAGTACCTGGGAAAATAATGTTATTGTCATTACTGAGACTTTTTGAGGGAATGCCGTGATTGGCAACTAAATATCCCAGGACTTTAATGCTTCAGGCGGGATAACGAGGAAGGGAAACGGGGTGGAGTAGAAGCGTCACTGGTCGCAAAAGATATCACAGCTGTGCTGAAGGAGTGCACCATGGAAGATTCGAGCAGTGAGGCAATATGGCCAGAGCTCAGGAATAGAAAGGGTGCAGTAACAATGCTGGGATTGTACTAACGGCTTCCCGACACCAATCGAGATAAAAATATATAGATAGATCATAGAAAGTTGTAGGAGCAACAGAATGGTGGTGATGGGAGATTTTAATTTTCCCAACATGGACTGGGATTCACTCAGTGTTAGAGGTCTAGCTGGTGCAGAATTTGTATGGACCATCCAGGAGCATTTTCTAGAGCAGTGTAAAAATAGTTCAACTAGGGAAGCGGCCGTGCAAGACCGGGTGTTGGGAACTGAGCCCGCCCAGGTGGTGGAAGTTTCAGTAAGGGATTACTTTGGGAATAATGATCACAATTCCTTTAGTTTTACAATAGTCATGGAGAAAGATGAGAGTGGTCCTAATGGAAGTGCGTTAAACTGGGGGAAGGCCAACTATAGCAAAATTCGGCAAGAGCTGGGGAACGTGTATTGGGAACAGCTGTTTGAAGGGAAATCCGCATTTGATATGTGGAAGGCTTTTGAAGAGAGGTTAATTATTGTTCAGGAGAGATATGTTCCTGTGAAAATTATGGATAGAAATGGCAAGGTTAGGAAACCATGGATGACAAGTGATATTGTGAGACTAGGTAAGAGGAAAAAGAATGTGTACATAATGTCTAGGCGAATGAAGATAGAGGAAGCCTTGGAAGAATATTGTAAATGTAGGACCAATCTGAAATGAGGAACTAAGAGGGCGAAAAGGGGTCATGAGATATACTTAGCGAGCAGGGTTAAGGAAAACGTCAAAGCTTTTTGGACATATATAATAAACAAGAGGGTAGCGAGATAAAGGGTTGACCCACTCAAGGACAAAGCAGGAAAGATATGCTTGGAAGCAGAGAAATCTGGAGAGATTCTTAATGTGTATATTGCATTGGTATGGAGAGGGGCATGGTGGATGTTGAGGTTCGGGATAGATCTTTGATTGCTCTTGGTCAAGTCTGCATAAGCAGGGAGGAAGTGTTGTGAGTTCCAAAAGACATTAAGATGGACAAGTCCCCAGGTCTGGATGGGATCTACCCCAGGTTACTGAAGGAAGCGAGAGAGGAATTAGCTGAGGCTTTAACAGATATTTTTCAGCTTCCTTGAACACGGGGGAGGTCCTGGGTGAATGCAGAATTGCTAATGGCGTCTCCTTTATTAAGGAATAATCCATATAATTACAGACCTGTCAGCCTGACGTCAGAGGTAGGGGAGCTACTGGAGAAGATACTGAGGGGTAGGATATATACCCATTTGGAATAAAATGACTTCTCAGTGCTAGAAGCATGGTTTTGTGCAGGTAAGGTAATGGCTTACAAACTTAATAGAATTGTTTGAAGAGGTGACAAAGTTGATTGATGAGGGAAGGGATATAGATGTCATACAGATGGACTTCAGTAAGGCGTTTGATAAATTTCCCCATAGGCTGATGAAGAAGGTGAAGTTGTATGGGTGTTCTTGCTAGATGGATAGAGAACTGGTTCGGCAACAGGAGACACAGAGTAATGATGGAAGGAAGCTTCTCAAAATGGAGATCTGTGACCAGTGGTGCCCCACAGGGGCCCTTGCTGGGACCATTGTTTTTTGTGATATACATAAATGATTTGGAGGAAGGTGTAGCTTGTTTCATTAGCATGTTTGCAGGTGGCAATAAGATTGGTGGAATAGCAGACAGTGAAGGAGAATACAGCAGAATATAAATAGATTGGGGAGATGGGCAGTGAAATGACAGATGGAGTTCAATCTGGACAATGTGAGGCGATGCATTTTGGACAATCCAATTCAAGAGCGAACTATGCAGTAAATAAAAAAACGTATTGGAGAAAATTGATGTACAGAGACATATAGGTGTCTAGGTCCATTGTTCCCTGAAGGTGGCAAGGCAGATCAGTAGAGTGGTGAAGAAGGTGGACGGCATGGTTTCTTTTATTAGACCTGGTATTGAATATAAGAGTTTGCAGGTTGTGTTACAGTTGTATAATACTTTAGCTCAGCCACATTTGGAATACTGCATACGGTCTGGTCGCCATACGAGCAAAACGATGTGGATGCTTTGGAGAGGGTGCAGAGGAGGTTCACCAGGATGTTGCCTGGTATGTAGGGTGCCAGCCATGAAGAGAGATTGAACAAATTAGGATTATTTTCATTAGATAGACGGTATTTGAGGGGTAACCTGATCCTTGGATGGCGAGGGATATTGAGGCTCTGGTAAGCACAATAAAGAATGCATACATTGGGTTTAAGATATCGGGCTTAAGTCAATCCTTAGATGACTACACAAAGTATAGAAGCACCCTTAAGAGGGGAATCAGAAGCCCTAAAAAGGGCATGACATGCATCTCTTAGAAAATGTGAAAGATAATCCCAAGAGGTTCTCTAGCCATATTAAGAGTAGAAACGTGACTCAGGAGAGAATAGGTCCCCTTACAGATGAGCATGGCCGTCCTTGTGTGGTATCACCAGGAGGTGGGGGGAATTGTTTAATGAATACTTTTCCTCCATGTTTACTCAGGAGCAAATGATGCATACTAAGGAAATAAGGAAAACAAGTGGGAATGTTTTGGCCCGCATACATATTGCCAGAATGGAGGTATTTGCTACCTTAAAGCACAATAAGGTGAATAAATCCCCTGGGCAAGAACATGTCCATCCTCGGATGTTATAAGGCTAGGGAAGAAATTGCAGAGGCCCTTGCACAGATTGTTGCTTCATCGTTTGCCACTGGAGTGGTTCCATTGTTTAAGAAAGGGAGCCAAGACAACCCAGGGAGCTCTTAGTCAGTGAGCGGAACATCAGTGTTAGGCAAGTGGTTGGAGACGATAATGAGAGACAGGATAAACCAACATTTGGTAATTCAAGGTCTGATTATAAATAGTCAGCATGGATTTGTGTGTGGGAAATCATGTCTGACAAATCTTTTAAATTGTTTCAAAGAGATAACCGTGAGAATAGATAAGGGTAGGACAATGGATGATCTGTATACGGACTGTAGTAAGACTATTGACAAGGTCCCATACGGCAGGTTAGTCAGTGAGTTTAGGTGACATGGGATCCAGAGAGAGCTAGCTAATTGGATTCAAAATTGTCTCGATGGTAGGAAGCAGAGGGTGGTGGTTGAAGGTTGTTTCTCAGACTGGAGGTCTGAAACTAATGGTGTGCCACAAGTGTCAGTGCTGAGACATTTGTTATTTGTTATTTACATAAATGTTCTGAATGTGAATATACAAGGCATGATGAGGGCCATAAGACATAGGAGCAGAAATTGAAATATTCAGCCCATCGACTCTGCTCCACTATTCAGCCACGGCTAGTAAGCATCTGAACCCCATTTTTCTGCTTTCTCGCCATAACCCTTGATCCCCTTGACAATCAAGAATTTGTCCATCTCAGTCTTATATATACTCAGTAATCTGGCCTCCACAGCCTTCTGTGGCATTGAATTCCATGGATTCACCACTCACTGGCTGAAGACGTTTCTCTTGATCTCCGATCTAAAAGCTGTTCCCTTTACTCTAAGGCTGTATCCTCGGGTCCTGGTCTATTCTACCAATGGAAATATCTTCACATCTATTCTGTTCAGACTATTCAGTATTCAGTATATTTCAATTAAATCTCCCCTCATCCTTCTAAACTCCATTAAGTAAAGATGCAGAGTCCTCAAAGTTTCCTCGTATGTCAAGGTTTTCATTCCTGGGACCATTCTCGTGAAACTCCTCTGAACACGTTCCAAGGCCAGTGCATCTATTCTGAGATATGGGGCCCAAAACTGCTCAACATACTCCAAGTACTCCCAAGAAGCTTACTACATTTATGGATGATACAAAATTATGAGGTATTGTTGATAGCAAAGAACATTATCAGAAAGCATAGAGGGATTTTAATTTGATGAGGAAGTGAGCTGAGGATTGGCAACTGCAATTAAATATAGAAAAGTTGGAGGTGTTACACTTTGGAAAGTAAAAGAAAGGTAGGGCTAATACAGTAAATAGTCAGGTTCTGGAACAGAGGGACCTCAGATCACAAGAGCATACTTCACTGGAAGCGGAATCACGGGTAGAAAGGGCAGTGAAGAAGGCATTTAGACTGCTGGCCTTCATCGTTCAAAGCATTGAATATAGGAGTTGGGACATTATGTGACCATTCTGTAAGCCGTTGGTGAGGCCACACTTGGAGTATTGTGTACAGTTTTGGTCACCCTGTTAACCTGAAAAGAGTGCAAAGAAGTTTGACAAGAATGTAGTAGTAATGAATACTGCACCTACAGCTACAGCACAGGGATTACCTATTTCATTAAGAACAATGAAGACAGTCGCTTTGTCTTGGCTGAAAAAAATAATATCCGGGTTTAGTTTAGATAATGGAGGGGGCTTCCCAATATGAAGCAGGCTTGTCGTTGTGACTACCCTGAATGTATGGGTAGTCCATTACTGCAAAATATGGTCGCACTGGGCTCTTAGGGTGTAAGCTGTTCAATAAAAAGTGGTGGGTCTTTCAGTACGAGATGCGATTATTGTCCCAGACTGGTTCCTTCCATCCCACAATTGAGAAGATGGAGGTGCTATTACGGGTTTCATAGTAAGGTGTGTGCCATTAAATACCACAAAGAGCCTGAATACCCACAATAACAGAGACACACTCCTCCAGTAGGCATATGCATGAGATGCGAGGCACCACAGGAAGCAGTAGCGGTTGGTACATTGGACCAAGGCACATGGAATAAACATAGTCACATTCACTTAAGTGCATCCCCATCCTGTACAGTTGGAACAAATTGGATAGGCTTCCCCGGACTTATTATAGGAATTCCACAGGCTAGCAGGTGGGTATAAGTAATAATCAAAGGAAAGATTATATCCAATAAGTGTTCTAACAGGTATTCCATACTCCGTAGTTGGGCTTCAGGAGGGGTAAAGGGGTCCAAGAGCCTTTTGCTGATGTGAGGGCGTAACAGACCACTTCATGCTGGCTGAATATTTTATGATGACTTTGCGAAAGCAAATTGTTAGTGAAGGACGACATCTCCCCCTTTCTCTTTTGCGACTTGCCGATTTAGGCCTCTTTGAGTAGAGGCAATGCTTACCAGGAAAAGCGAAAGGACAACTGAAATCAAAATGGCACAAAACACCTTGACAGGGTAAAGACCATTGAGACTTGTTCTGTGAATGGACTGTCCGATCTTCTTGGTGCAGTTGACCATTGCGGCAGTCATTCTTGGTAACATTCCATGCATCAAAGGAATCAGTTTCTCGGGCACATAAGGACATCTTTTCAGCTTAAGCGGTACACAGTTTCTGGTTGCTCAGGATCACACCGGTAAACAGCCCCCTCTTCAGCACGAATCCCGGTGGCAACGAGTCCACACAACAGACTAAGTTCTATCTTAATCATAATGGTCGTTCTGCATTAAGGATCAGGGTATGTAAAACAGAAGAAGAACTACGATTTGGAACATGCAGCCATATCATAGTAGATTAGTTTGTTACAAGCTGATTCCGGTTTGCCTTCCAGTTCCCAATCGTCTCCATCTCCATCATCACCACCACCACAATCCACCCCACCACACCCCCCGACCCCGGAAAGGGCTCATCTAATGACTTTGGAATGATGAAGGTGAACCCAGGCGGAATGCCCGGCGACCTTTACAGCAGTCAGACTGGTGTGGAAACCCTGGAAGGGCCCTTGCCATTGAGATTGGAGGCTGCAGCTTGTCCAAATCATGATGAGAATAAAAGAGTTAGGATATTCAACAGTTGGGATATTGTTGAGGGAGGGGAGTTTCTCATGGGTAGCACAGACTTTACAGTGAAGACCTCCCAAAACTTTGGTCAAAGAAAGAACACAGGAGGACATATCCTTAGTCATGTGTTTGAAAGGAATAGGGCAGGAAGCATCATCCCAAGGCGAGAGGAAGCTCGACCTCGGATGATTTCGGCTGGGGATAAGCGAGTTTTCCCCACAGTAGTTCCTTGTAGATGGAACAATACCAGAGCCACCACACTAACCCAGGAAAGACCTGTCTCAGAAGTCCATTTGGTAAGTTTAGTTTTCAGACTCTGGGCACCATGCTCCATGAACCCTGCTGCCGATGGGCAATAAGCACAATGGCGTTGGTGGTGGATCCCAAAAGGAGAACATAATTACTCATTAATATCTCCAATAAAATGGGGGGCATAGTTAGAACGTGGAAAAAAGCAAATACCAAATCAGGTAATAATCTCCTTGAATAAAATATTTACAACAATTTTAGCAGTAGCGTTGGAAGTGGAGTTAGCTTCAACCCATCAAGGAAAAAAAAATCAACAATGACCAAAACACACTTGCAGTGCTGACAACTTTGCAACTCAATGAAGTCTTTAAGCATCTTTTGCAGTTGGCATTAGTTTGTCAGAGGTTGACTCACACTTGTCAGAGAACATAGAACATAGAAAGTACAGCACAGAACAGGCCCTTTGACCCACGATGTTGTGCCGAGATTTAATCCTAATGTAAAATATAGTAACAACTAACGCACCCCTCAACTCACTGCTATCCATGTGCATGTCCAGCAGTCGCTTAAATGTCCCCTTAGATTCTGCTTCCACCACTACCTCTGGTAACGCATTCCATGCATTCACAACTCTCTGTATCAAAAAGAAACTACCTCTGACACCTACTTTATACCTTCCTCCTAACATCTTCAAACTATGAGTTCTCTAACCAGTCAATCCTGACCTGGGGAAAATTCTCTGGCTATTGACTCTATTCCTCTCATTATTTTGTACACCTCTACCAGGTCTCCTCTCTTCCTCCTTCTCTCCAGAAAGAAAAGTCCGAGCCTATTCAACCTTTCTTCATAAGGCAAGCCCTCCAGTCCAGGCAGCATCCTGGCAAACCTTCTTTGCACTCTCTCCCAAGCTTTTGTATCTTTCCTATAGTAGGGTGACCAGAACTGGACACAATATTCCAAGTATTGACTCACCAGGGACTTGTAGAGCTGCAGCAAAATTCCACGGTGCTTAAACTCTATCCCCCGTTAATAAAAGCCAAAACACCATATGCTTTCTTAACAATCTTATCCACTTGTGTGACAACGTTGAGGGATCTATGTACTTGCACACCCAGATCCTTCTGTTCTTCCACATGGCCAGGAATACTGTCTTTAATCCTATATTCAGCATTCGAGTTGCACCTTTCAAAATGCATCACTCCGCATTTATCCAGGTTGAACTCGATCTGCCATTTCTCAGCGCAGCTCTGCATCCTGTCTATGTCGTGCTGCAACCTACAGTATCCCTCTATAATATCGGCGACACCTCCAAACTTTGTGTCATCTGCAAATTTACTAACCCACCCCTCATCCTCCTCATCCAAGTCATTTATAAAAACTACAAAGAGCAGAGGCCCAAGTACAGAGCCCTGCGAGACCCCATTCAACACTTTTGTCCAGGCAGAATACTTTCCATCAACAGCCACTCTCTGCCTCTTGTCAGCCAGCTAATTCTGTGTATATCTGTTTAATGCATGGAAACAGAGTGTTGATGGAGGGTTGTCTGTGTATTTATGATTAATGGTCGGTGATAAGGTGGTGGTGCAGGTTTGTGTGTATTTTCTGTATATATCTGCTTAATGACAGGAGACAGACTGGGATGGTCGAAGGTTGTGTGTATATTTCGGTGTATATCTGCTCAATGGAAGGAGAACAGGGTGGTGGTAGTGGGGTGTGCGTGTGTATTTCTGTGTATATCTGCTCAATGGCAGAAGAACATGGTGGTGGTGGAGGGTTGTGTGTGCATTTCTGTGTATATCTGATTGATGACAGGAGACAGGGTGGTTGTGGAGGTTTGTGCGTGTGTTTCTCAGTATATGTGCTTAATAGCAGGAGACAGGGTGGTGGTGCGTGTGTTTCTGTGTATATCACAGGGTGGTCATGGAGTGTTGTGCGTGTGTTCCTGCATGTATCTGCTTAATGGCAGGAGGCACGTTGTTCATGGAATGTTGTGCATGTGTGTGTGTGTTTCTGCATATATCTATTTAATGGCCGGGGACAGGGTGGTGGTAGAGGGTTTTGTATGTATGTGCGTTTTTGTGTATATTTGTTTAAGGGCAGGAGACAGAGTGGTGGTAGAGGATTGTGTGCATGTTTCAGTGTATATCTGTTTTAAAGGCTGGAGACAGTTTGCTGGTGGAGGGTTGTGCATGTGTGTTTCTGTGTATATCTGATTAGCAGCAGGAAACAGAGTGGTGGTCGAGGGATGTGTGTGTGTTTGTGTATATAATCTGCTTAATGGCAGGAGACATGGTGGTGATGGAGGGTATAGTATCTGTGTTTCTGTGTGTATGTGCTTACTGGCAGGAGACAGGATGGTGCTGGAAGGTTGTGTACGCATGTGCGTTTCTGCGTATATCTGTTTAAGGGAAGTAGGCAGGGTGTTCATAGAACATAGACCATAGATCATTACAGCGCAGTACAAGCCCTTCGGCCCTTGATGTTGCGCCTACCTGTCAAACCAACCTGAAGCCCATCTAACCTATACTATTCCATGTACGTCCATATGCTTGTCCAATGACGACTTAAATGTACTTAAAGTTGGCGAATCTACTAACGTTGCAGGCAAAGCATTCCATACCCTTACTACTCTCTGAGTAAAGAAACTGCCTCTGATATCTGCCCTCTATCAGTCACCCCTCAATTTAAAGGTATGCCCCCTTGTGCTCGCGGTCACCATACTTGGAAAAAGGGTTTCCCTGTCCACCCTATCTAACTCTATGATTACCTTATTTATCTCTGTTAAGTCACCTCTCAACCTTCTTCTCTCCAACGAAAACAGCCTCAAGTCCCTCAGCCTTTCCTCGGAAGACTTTCTTTCCATACCAGACAACATCCTATTAAATCACCTCTGCACCCTTTCTAAAGCTTCCGCAACCTTCTTATAATGCGGTGACCAGAACTGTACACAATACTCCAAGTGCGGCCGCACCAGAGTATTGTACAGCTGTAGCATAACCTAATGATTCCTGAACTCTATCCCTCTATTTAAAAAAAAGGTAATTAATCCATGCCTTCTTAACAATCCTGTCAACCTGTGTGGCAACTTTCAAGGATCTGTGTACCTGCACACCGAGATCTCTCTGCTCATCTACACTACCAAGAATCTTACTGTTAGCCCAATGCTTTGCATTCCGGTTACTCTGACCAAAGTGAATTACCTCACACTTGTCCGTATTAAACTCCATTTGCCATCTCTCAGCCCAGCTCTGCAGGTTATCTATGCCTCTCTGTAACCTACAACATCTTTCGTCACTATCCACAACTCCACCGACCTTAGTGTTATCTGCAAATTTACTAACCCACCCTTCTACTCCATCGTCCAGGTCCTTTATAAAAATGACGAACAGCAATCCCAAACCTCCTCATTTTGTACAACAGCCTACTGTGGGGATCCTTATCAAACGCCTTGCTGAAATCCATATACACCACATCAACTGGTTTACTCTCATCTACCTGTTTGATCACCTTTTCAAACACCACAATACAGTTTGTGAGGCACGACCTAACCTTCACAAAACTGTGCGGACTATCTATAATCAAATTATTATTTTCCAGGTGATTATAAATCCTATCTCTTTTAACCTTTTCCAACACTTTACAAACAACTGAAGTAAGGCTTCCTGGTCTATAATTACCAGGGTTGTCTCTACTCCCATTCTTGAATGGGGAACCACATTTGCAATGCTCCAGTCTCCTAGCACTATTCTTGTAGACAATAACGATTTAAAGATCAATGCCAAAGCTCGGCAATCTCCTCCCTGGCTTCCCAGAGATTCCTTGGATAAACCCCATCCGGTCCACGGGACTTATCGACTTTCACACTCTGCAGGATTTCTAACACCTCTTCCTTGTGAACCTCAATCCCACCTAGTCTAGTTGCTTGGATCTCAGTATTCTCCTCGGCAACATTGTCGTTTTCTAGAGTGAATACCGTCGAAAAATATTAATTTAGTGCTTCACCTATCTCCTCTGACTCCTCACAAAACTTCCCATTAATATCCTTGATTGGACCTAATCTTACTCTTGTCATTGTTTTACTCCTTAAATACCCATAGAAAGCCTTAGGGTTTACCCTGATCCTATCCGCCAACAGCTTCTCATGTCTCCTCCTGGCTCTTCTGAGCTCTCTCTTTCGGCCTTTTCTGACTACCTTAGAACGCTCAAGCGCCCTGAGTCTTCACATCTCATCCTAACATAAGCCTCCCTCTTCCTCTTGACCAGATATTCCACGTCCTTCGTAAACCACGGCTCCCGCGCTCTACAGGGTCCTGCCTGTTGACAGGTACATACTTATCTAGGACACTCAGGAGCTTTTCCTTGAATAAGCTCCACATGCCCATCCCCTGCAGGTTCCTTCCCTATCCTACGGTTACTAAATGATGCATAATCGCATCGTAACTGCCATTCCCCCAGCTATAAATTTCATGGATGTGTGTGTGTGGTGTGTGGTGTGTGTGTGTGTGGTGTGTGTGTGTGTATTTCCGTGTATAACTGTTTGATGACAGGAGACAGGGTGGTCAAGGAGGTTTGAGTGAGTGAGCGTGTGTGTGTGTGTGTGTGTGGTTTTTCTGTGTGAGTGTTTTTCTGTGTATATGTGCTTAATATCACGAGACAGTTTGGTGTGTGTGTGTGTGTGTTTGTGTATATCTGACCAATGGCAGGAGGCAGGGTGTTTATGGAGTGTTGCATGTGTTTGTGTGTGTGTGTCAGTTTCTGCGTATATCTGTTTCATGGCAGGGGACAGGGTGGTGGTGGAGAGTAGATTGTCTGAGTTTCTGTGTCTATGTGCTTACTGGTAGGAGACAGGGTGGTGGTGGAGGGTAGAGTGCCTGTGTTTCCGTGTCTATGTGCCAACTGGTGGGAGACAGGGCGGTGGTAGAGGGTTTTTTTTTGTGTGGGTGTGTCGTTCTGTGTATATCTGTTTAATGCCAGGAGACAGAGTTTTGGTAGGTGGGGTGTCTGTGTGTATGTTTTATTTTCTGTGTATGTCTGTTTAATGGTAGGTGATAGGGTGGTGGTGCAGGGTTGTGTGTGTTTTTCTGTTTATATCTGCTTAATGACAGGAGACAGACTGGTGGTGGTGGAGGGTTGTGTGCGTGTGTTTCTGTGTATATTCGATTAATTGCAGGAGGCAGGGCGGTCGCGGAGGGTTGTACGTGTGTGGTTCTGTGTATATTTGATTAACGGCAGGAAACAGAGTGGTGGTCGAGAGATAGAACATAGAACATAGAACATAGAAAAATACAGCGCAGTACAGGCCTTTCGGCCCTCGATGTTGCGCCGACCAAAGCCTACCTAACCTACACTAGCCCAATAACCTCCATATGCTTATCCAATGCCCGCTTACATGACCATAAACAGGGAGAGCCCACCACTGCTACTGGCAGGGCATTCCATGAACTCACAACCCGCTGAGTAAAGAATCTACCCCTAACATCTGTCCTATACCTACCACCCCTTAATTTAAAGCTGTGTCCCCTCGTAACAGCTGACTCCATTAGCGGAAAAAGGTTCCCACTGTCAACCCTATCTAAACTCCTAATCATCTTGTACACCTCTATCAAATCTCCCCTAAACCTTCTTTTCTCCAATGAGAACAGCCCCAAGTGCCTCAGCCTTGGGGATGTGTGCCTTGTTTTCTGTGTCTATCTGTTTAATGTCAGGAGGCAGTTTGGTTGTGGTGGGTTGTGTGCGTGTGTGTTTCTGTGTCTATCGATTTAAGGGCTAGAGACAGAGTGGTGGTGGAGGGTGCTGTGTGTGTTTCTGTGTATAACTGTTTACTGGCAGGTGGCAAGTTGATGGTGGAGGGTTGTGTATGTGTGTTTCTGTGTATTTGTGCTTAATGGCAGGAGACATGGTGGTGTGTGTGTGTTTCTGTGTATATCTATTCAATAGCAGGAGACAGGGTGGTGTTGGAGGGTAGAGTGTATTTGTTTCTGTGTCTATGTGCTTACTGGCAGGAGTCAGGGTGGTGGTGGAGGGTTGTGTATATTTGTGTGTTTCAATGTGTATCTGTTTAAGGTCAGAAGGCAGGGTGTTCGTTTTAGGTTGTATATGTGTTTCTGTCTATATCTGCTTACTAGCAGGAGACAGGGTGGTGGTCGAGGTTGGTGTGTGCGCGTCTCTGTGTATATCTGTTTAATTGCGGGAGACAGGCTGATGGTGGAGGTTTATGTATGTGTTTCTGTGTATACCTGCTTATTTGCAGGAGACAGGCTGGTGGTGGAGGGCGGTATGCGTTTGTTTCTGATTATATCTGTTTCATGGCAGGAGACATGGTGGCAGTTGAGGGTTGTGCTTGTGTTTCTGTGTATATCTGCTTATTGGCAGGCAACAAGATGTTGGCCAGGGGTTTTGTGACTGTGTGTGCGTTTCTGTGTCCATCTGTTTAATGGCAAAAACTAATTTGATGGTTAACAGTTGTGTGTTTGTGTATTTCTACGTATATATGTTTAATGGCAGGGGATAGGGTCGTGGTGGAGGGTTGTGTGTGTTTCTGTGCATGTCTGTTTAATGGCAGGAGACAGGGTGATGGTGTTTAGATGTCTGTGTTTCTGTTTATATCTGTTGAATCGCTGGAAAGTGTGTGATGGTGGAGGGTTGTGTGTGTGTTTATATGTATATTTGATTAATGGCAGCAAACATGGTAGTGGTGGAGGGTTCTGTTTGTGTGTGTGTTTCTGTGTATATCTGTTTAGTGGCAGGAGACAGGGTGGTGGTGGAGTGTAGTTTGTGTATTTGTGTGAAAATCTGCTCAATGGCAGGAAATAAGGTGGTGGTGGAGGGTTGTGTGTGTGTGTTTCTGCATACATCGGTTTAATGGCGGGTGACAGGGTGGTAGTGGAGGGTTGAGTGCATGTGTTTCTGTATATATCTGTTGAATTGCAGGAGACAGGATGGTTGTGGAAGGTTGTGTGCGTGTGTCTGTGTATAATTGAATTATGGAATCAAACAGGGTGGTGGAGGAGGGTTCTCTATGTGTGTGTTTCTGCTTTTATCTGTTTAATTGCAGGAGACAGGTTGGTGGTAGAGGCTGGTATGTGTTTGTTTCTGAGTACATCTGTTTCATGGCAGGCGACATGATGGTCATTGATGGTTGTGCGTGTGTGTCTGCGCATATCTGCGTAATGGCAGAAAACAATGTGGTGGTGTGCCGTTATGTGTGTATTCCTATGTATATCTGTTTAAGAGCAGGAGACAGGGTTGCAGTGGAGGGTGGTGTGTGTGTTTCTGCGTATATCTATTGAATGATAGGCGAGAGAGTGGTCGTGGTGGTGTGTGTGTCTTTGTGTATATCTGTTGAAGGACAGGAGACAGTATGGTGGAGGACTGCCTGGATGTTTCTGTAAATCTCCGTTTAATTGCAGGAAAAAGGGTGGGTTTGGAGGTTGGTGAGTGTGTGTTTCTGTATATAACTGTGGAATGAATGTAGACATGATGGTTGTGGAGGGTTGTGTGCGTGTTTCTGTGTATATCTGCTTAATGACAGGAAACAAATTGGTGGTCAACGGTTGTGTGTGTGTGTGTGCGCGTGTGTGTTTCAGTGTATGTATGTTTCATGGCAGGAGACAGGGTGGCGCTGACGATATGCGTTTATGTTTCTATATATATCTGTTTAATTGCAGGAGGCAGGGTGGTGGAGGAGGGTGGTGTGTCTGTGTATTTGTGTGTATATATGTTTAAATGCAGGAGACAGGATGGTGTTGGAGGAATGGGTGCGCGTGTTTTGGTGTATATCTGTTTAATGACAGGAGACCAGTTGGTGCTGGAGGGTTGTCTATATGTTTCTGTAAATATCTGTTTGATTGCTTAATGACAGGAAACAAATTGCTGTTGAAGGTGTGTGTGTGTGTTTGTGTTTGTAGATCTATGTAAAGCAGGACACAGGATGGTTGTGGAGGGTTGCATGTATGTGTTTCTGTTTATGTCTGTTTAGTGGAAGGAGATAGTGTGGTCGTGGATGATTGTGCGTGTGCTTCTGTGTATATCTGTTTAATCACAGGAGACAAGATGGTTATGGAGTGTTTTGTGTGTGTGTCTGTTATATTTGTTTCATTGCAGGAGACAGAAAGGTGGTTTAGAGTTTTGTGTGTGTTTCTGTGTATATCTGTTTATTAACCATAGGCAGGGTGTTAGTGGGGGTGTGTGTGTGTTGTGTGTGTGTGTGTGTGTGTGTGTGTGTGTGTGTGTGTGTGGTGTGTGTGTGTGTGTGTGTGTGTGTGTGTGTGTGTGTGTTTCTGTGTATATCTGCTTAATGACGGGAAACAAATTGGGTGTCAAAGGTTGTGAATGCGTGTATGTGTGTTCCTGTGTATATCTGTTTATTGACCATAGGCAGGGTGTTAGTGGAGGGTTTTGTGTGTGTGTGTGTGCTTCTGTGTATATCTGCTTAATAGCGGGAAACAACGTGGTAGTGGAGGGTTTTGTTGTGTGTTTAGTATATATTTGATTAATGGCAGGAAACATGGTTTTGGTGGAGTGTTGTGTGTGTGTGTTTTTGTGGGTATCTGTTTAATGGCAGGAGACAGGCTGGTGGTCGAGGGTTTTGCGTGTACATTTCTGTGTATATCTGCTCATTGGCACGGGAACAGGTGGTGATGGTGGACGGTTGGGTGTGTGTGTTTCTGTGTATATTTGTTTAATGCCAGGAGACACTGTTGGTGGAGGGTTGTCTGTTTGTGTTTTCTTTTTTCTGTGCATGTCTGTTTAATTGTAGTTGATAGGGTGGTGGTGCAGGGTTGTGTGCGTTTTTCTGCATATGTCTGCTTAATGACAGGAGACAGACTGGTGTTCATGGAGGACTGTGTGTGTGTTTCTGTGTATAGCTGATTAATGCAGGAAACAGAGTGGTGGTGGAGAGTTCTGTATGTGCCTGTGTTTCGGTATATCTGTTTAAGGGCAGTAGACAGGGTAAAGGTCGAGGGTTTGTGTGCATGTATTTCTGTTTATATCTGCTCAACGGCAGGAGAACAGGGTGGTGTTGGAGGGTTGTGTGTGCGTTTCTGTATATAACTGATTAATGACTTGAGACTGGGTGGTGCTGAAGATATGCGTGCATGTTTCTGTCTATATCTGCTTATTTGCAGGAGACAGGGTGGTGGAGGAGGATGGTGTGTGCGTTTCTGTGTATATACATTTAATTGCAGGAGACAGGGTAGTGGTGGAGGGATTTGTGTATGTGTTGTTTTGTGTATCTGTTTATGGGTAGGAGAGAGGGTGGTCGTGGAGGTTTGTGTGCGTGTGTGTATGTTTCTGGTAGACCTGTTTAAGGGCTGGAGACAGGGTAGTGGTGGAGGGTTTTCTCTGTGCGTGTATTTCTGTATATCTTTGCTCAATGGCAGGAGAACAAGGTGGTATTGGAGGATTGCGTGTGTGTTTCTGTGTATATCTGGATATTGGCAGGAGAAAGGGTGGTGGTCGAGAGTTGTGTGTGTGTGTGTGTGTGTATTTCTGCATATACCTGCTCAATGGCTAGGGAACAAGGTGGTGTTGGAGGTTTGTGCGTAGGTAGGATGTTCGTGGAAGGTTGTATTGTGTTTCTGTGAATATCTGTTTAATGGCAGGAGACAGGGTGGTGGTCGAGGGTAATGCGTGTGTGCATTTCTGTGTATATCTGCTCAATGGCAGGAGACAGGGTGGTCTTGGAGGGTTGTGTGAGTGTGTGTTTCTGGTAATATCTATTTAAGGGCTGGAGATAGATTGGTGGTGGTGTAGCGTCTTGAGTGTGTGTTCCTGTGTATATCTAATTAACGGCAGGAAACACGGTGATGGTGGAGGGATGTGTGTGTTTCAGTGCATTTCTGTTTAATGACAGGAGACAGGGTGGTGTTGGATGAATAGGTGTGCGTGTTTCTGTGTATATCTGTTTAATGACAAGAGACCGGGTGGTGCCGGAGGGTTGTCTATAAGTTTCTGTAAATATCTGTTTAATTGCTTATTGACAGGAAACAAATTGCTGTTGAAAGATTGTGTGCGGGTGTGTGTGGGTGTGCACGTGTGTGTGTGTGTCTGTGTATGTCTGTTTAATGGCAGGAGTCAGGGTGTTGGTGTCGAGATATGTGTGTTTCTCTTTATATCTGTTTAATCACCGGAGAGTGTATGATTGGGGAGGTATGTGTGTGTGTTTATGTGTCTATCTGATTAATGGCAGCAAACAGGCTCTTGGTGGAGGGTTCGGTATGTGTGTGTGTTTCTGTGTATATCTGTTTAATGGCAGGAGAGAGTGGTGATGGAGGATTGTGTGTGTATTTCTGTGTGTACCTGATTAATAGCAGGAGGCAGGGTGGTGATGGAGGGTTGTGTGCGTATTTCTGTGTGTACCTGTTTAATAGCAGGAGACAGGGTGCTCGTGGATTGTGTGTGTGTGTTTCTGATACATCTATTTAAGGGATGGAGACAGGGCGGTGGTGGGGATAGTGTGTGTGCGTGTTTCTGTGTATAACTGTTTAATGACAGGAGATAGTGTGGTGGAGGAGGGATGTGTGTGTGTTTCTGTCTATAACTGTTTAATGACTGGAAACAGGGTGGTACTTGAAATATGTGTGCATGTTTCTGAATATATATCGGTTTAATTGCAGGACATGGTGGTGGAGGAGGCTGGTGTGTGCGTGTTTCGGCGTAAATTTATTTAATGGCAAGGGACAGTGTGGTGGTGGAATGTAGAGTGTCTGTGTTTCTGTGTCTATGTGCTTACTGGCAGGAGACAGGGTGGTGGTGGAGGGTTGTGTATGGATGAGCGTTTCTGTATATATCTGTTTAAGGGCAGCAGGCAGGGTGTTCATGGAAGGTTGTATGTGTGTTTCTGTGCAAATCTATTTAATGGCAGGAGACAGGGTGGTGCTCGAAAGTTGTGTGTGTGCATTTCTGTGTATATCTGTGCTGGGGACAGGGTGGTGGTGTAGAGATATGTGTGTGTTTCATTGCATATCTGTTTAATTACAGGAAACAAGGTGGTGTTAGAGCGATGGATGGGTCTGTTTCTGTGTATGTCAGTTTAATGACAGGAGACAGGGTGGTGGTGGAGGGTTGGGTATGTGTGTGTGTTTCAGTGCATATCTGTTTAATGACGGCGACAGGGTGTTGGTGGAGGGTGGTGTGTGCGTGTTTCTGTGTATATCTGTTTAATCGTAGGAGGTAGGGGGTGCTGGAGGATTGTGTGTGTTTGTGTTCCTGTGTATATCTGTTTAATGACAGGAGACAGGGTTGTGGTGAAGGGTTGTCTGCATGTCTCTGTAAATTTCTGTTTAATAGCAGGAGACAACGTGGTGGGTGTATTTTTCTGCCGGAGACAGGATGGTGCTGGAGTTTTGTCTGTGTATTTCTGTATGTTTCTGTTTAATTGCAGGAGACAGGGTGGTCGTGGAGGGTTGTGTGTTTGTTTCTGTGTATGTTTGTTTAATGGCAGGGGACAAGGTGATGGTGTCAAGATGTGTGTGTGTTTCTGTTTATACCTGCTTAATAGCTGGAGAGAGAGAGAGAGTGTGTGTATGTGTATGTTTCTGTGTATATCTGCTTAATAGTAGGAGACAACGTGATGGTGGAGGGTTGAGTTGTGTGTTTCAGTGTATATCTGATTAATGGCAGGTAACAAGGTTTTGATGGAGGATTGTGTGTGTGTGTTTCTGTGTGTATCTGTTTAATGGAAGGTGACAGCGTGATGGTGGAGGGTTGTGTGTGTGTGTGGGATCCGCATATATTTGTTTAATGGCAGGAGACAGGGTGGTGGTGGAGGGAATATGTGCGTGTTTCTGTGTATATATGTTTAATTGCAGGAGACAGGTTGGTGATGGAGGGTTGTGTGTGTGTGTACGTGTTTCAGTGCATATCTGTTTAATGACAGGGGACAGGATGGTGATGGAGGGTTGTGTGTGTTTGTGTTCCTGTCTATATATGTTTAATGACAGGAGACAGGGTGGTGGTGGAGGGTTGTCTGTATATTTCTGTAAATTTCTGTTTAATAGCAGCATACAGCGTGGTGGTGGAGAATGGTGAGTGTGTGTTTCTGTGTATAACTGTCTAATGACCGGAGACAGGGTGGTGCTGGAGTTTTGTATGTGTATTTCTGTATGTATCTGCTTAATTGCAGGAGACAGGGTGGTCGTGGAGAGTTGTGTGTGTGTGTGTATGTGTGTGTGTGCGCGCGCGCGTGTGCGTGTGTGTTTCTGTGTATATCTGCTTAATGACAGGAAACAAATTGGGTGTCAGGGGTTGTGCATGTGGGTGTGTGCTTTCCTGTGTATATCTGTTTAATGGCAGAAAACAATGTGGTGGTGGAGGGTTGTGTCTGTGTTTCTGTGTATGTCTGTTTAATGGCAGGTGACAGAGTGATGGTGTCGAGATGTGTGTGCGTTTCTATTTAATCCTGCTTAATCGCTGGAGAGAGAGAGAGTGTGTGTGTATGTGTGTGTGGTTCTGTGTATATCTGTGTAATGACAGCAGACAGCATGATCGTGGAGGCATGTGTGTGTGTGTTCCTATGTATATCTGTATAATGGAAGGAGACAGAGGTGGTTTAGTTTTGTGTGTGTTTCTGTGTATATCTGTTATTGACAGATGGCAGGGTGTTAGTGGAGGGTTGTGTTTGTGTGTTTCTGTGTACATCTGCTTAATGGCAGAAAACAATGTGGTGGTGGCGGGTTGTGTTGTGTGTTTCAGTGTACATCTGATTAATGGCAGGAAACAGGGTGTGGTGGAGGGTTTTGTGTGTGTGTTTCTGCATGTATTTGTTTTATGGCAAGAGACAGGGTGGTGGTGGAAAGTCGTGTGCTTGTGTTTCTGTCTATATCTGTTTAATAACAGGAGACAGGTATTGGTGCTGGTTGGTGTGTATGTATTTCTGCATATCCTTGTTTTATGGTGGGAGGCAGGGCGGCGATGGAGGGTTGTGTGTGTGTGTGTTTATGTATATATATGTTTACTGGCAGAAAACAATGTGGTGGTGAAGGGTTGTGTGTGTGTTTCTGTGTATGTCAGTTTAATGGCAGGAGACAGGGGATGGTGTCGAGATGTGTGTGTGTTTCTGTTTATTCCTGTTGAATTGCCGGAGAGTATGTGACGATGGACCATTATGTGTGTGTGTGTGAGTGTGTGTGAGTGTGTGTGTGTGTGTGTGTGTGTGTGTGTTTCTGTATAGTTCTATGTAATGGCAGGAGACCAGGTGGTCGTGGAGGGTTGTATGTATGTGTTTCTGTTTATATCTGTTTAATGGCAGGAGACAGTGTGATCGTGGATGATTGTGTGTGTGTGTTCCTGTGTATTTCTGTTTAATCACAGGACACAAGGTGGACATGGAGTGTTTTGTGTGTGTATTTCTGTATTATTTGTTTCATGGCAGGAGACAGGAAGGTGGTTTAGAGTTTTGTGTGTCTTTCTGTGTGTATCTGTTTATTGACCGTAGTTAGGGTGTTTGTAGAGGGTTATGTGTGTGTGTGTTTATGCGTGTGTGTGCTTCTGTGTATATCTGCTTAATAGCGGGAGACAACATGGTGGTGGAGGGTTGTGTTGTGTGTTTCATTGTATATTTGATTAATGGTAGGAAACATAGTTTTGGTGGAGGGTTGTGTGTGTATATTTCTGTGTATCTCTATTTAATTGAAGGAGACAGCGTGCTGATGGAGGGTTGTGTGTGTTTTTCTGCATATATCTGTTTAATGGTAGGAGACAGGCTAGTGGTGGAAGGTTGTGTGCTTGTGTTTCTGTCAATAACTGTTTAATAACAAGAGACAGATATTGCTGCAGGTTGGTGTGTATGTGTTTCTGTGTATCCTTGTTTAATGACTTGAGGCAGTGTGGCGATGGATGGTTGTGTGCATGTGTGTTTTATTTATATATCAGTTGAATTGCAGGAGACAGCGTGTTGTTAGAGGGTTGTGTGTGTCTATTGCTATGTATATCTGTTTAACGGCAGTAGACAGAGTGGTAGAGGCGGATTGTGTGTGTGTGTTTCTGTATATATCTGATCAATAGCAGGAAACAACTTGGTGGTGTAGGGTTGTGTGTGTGTGTGTGTTTCTGTGTACACTGGCTTACTGACAGGAGACTACGTGGTGGTGCAGGGTGGTTTGTAAGTGCTTCTGTGTATATCTGTTGTGGTTCTGTTCGCCGTGCTGGGAATTTACGTTGCAGACGTTTCGTCCCCTTTCTAGGTTACATCCTCAATGCTTGGGAGCCTCCTGTGAAGCCCTTCTGTGATGTTTCCTCAAGCATATATAGCGGTTTGTCTCTGCCGCTTCCACTTGTCAGTTCCAGCTGTCCGCTGCAGTGGCCGGTATATTGGGTCCAAGTCGATGTGTTTGTTGATAGAATCTGTGGATGAGTGCCATGCCTTTAGGATTTCCCTGGCTGTTTTCTGTTTGGCTTGTCCTATAATAGTAGCGTTGTCCCAGTCGAACTCATGTTGCTTGTCATCTGCGTGTGTGGCTACTAAGGATAGGTGGTCGTGTCGTTTCGTGGCTAGTTGGTGTTCATGGATACGGATCGTTAGCTATCTCCCTGTTTGTCCTATACAGTGTTTTGTGCAGTCCTTGCATGGACTCCATCAAGTCACATTTCAAAAATCATTTTAATCCACGTGCTCAGACATATAATGAAACATCTCTGTGGGATGTGAACCTTTAGGCTCAGAGGTCAGGGCACTACCACCGCTCAACAATAGCCCCTAAAGCTGCAACATGATTCTCCTGTGTGTTTGTTCATCAGCTTTCTTTGAACATACTGTGACACACCCCCACAACAGAATCGAGATCATCTGTTCCAGAGAAAGTGACACTACCACAAGTTCATGGAACGGAATCGAATCCAGAGCTCTGCCCCATGGACAGGGGTGTTATCCACCACACAAGACTTAAACCATGCCCAGAATTTTAAGTGTCAGTTTTCAGCTCTATATGGATTCATTACATTCTGATTAACATTACTGAAAAACACAGGCAACAGTGATCATTGTTAAACAAATAAAAGCTATTAGCCTCAACTATAGGATGATGAGTGCATGTGCTCTGCCAAGCAACTTCTTTAATTGGTTGGCTATGATTTCCAGTTTAAATGGCTATTATCTGTAATCTGCAATATTAAGGCAAGAAATCTTGCAATGTGAAGGATCTCGAATAGATATCAATACTGAACACCAGAGATGAGGAAAAAGCACAATTTCTCGCCAAAAACACTGGCCACTAATTCCAACCTTCCTCGTGTGGCTTCCCTCTTCCTGAAGTTATTATGTGATACAAGGCATCGGTTTACTTTCCAGCCTCTCCTTACCCTCTCCTCCCTCTGCTTGCACAAAGCAAATCAAGCTTTTGGTCTTTGGGAAACGCAAGGCCTGTGTTTGTAGGCTTCCTGGAGAGGGGAGGGTCTTTTAAACCTGAAGCAGGAGGGTGAAGGGGCAGTAATATCACTCACTGAGTTTAACTTGGATAAATGCGAGGTATTGCATTTTGGTAAAATAAAAAGCAGGGGGTTATGCAATTAATAGTAGTGCGTTGGTAGTGTCGTAGAAAAGAGGGACCCACAGGTGACGATCGAATTCACAGAGGTTTGTGGCACTTATAGACAAGCTGTTTAAGGCTACTTCATTGCTCAGACATTTGGGGTTAGAAATTGAGAAGTCATGCTGAGATTGTGCAGGACATTGATGAAGCCTCTTCTGCAGTATTGTGTGAAGTTCTGTTATTGGAAGGAGATTATTCAGCTGAAGAGTGTTCAGATGAGATATACCAGGATGTCGCCAATAACACCTCATCTTCTGCCTCGGGATCCGACAAACACACGTCATGAACATTGAATTCACTAAGTTGCAAATCTCCCCTAGCCGATCCAGTTGCCAGATCCAACCCTCCAACTCAGATCCGCCCTCTTGTGGGAACCTACCTGTCCATCTTCCTTCCCACCAATCCGCTCCAACTCCCCACTGACCTATCACTGTCATCTCCTAGCTTCGCCCACCTATCACCAACCTTTCCCCCGCCTCATCCCCACCACCCATTTATCTCTCAGCCCCTTTGCCCCTTCGTAGTTCTGAAAAAGAGACTAGCCTGAACCGTTGACTCTCTTGCTCCTCGGATACTGCCTGACATATTGTGCGTTCTCCACTATCATGCTTCACCTACTCTGAATTCTCCAATATCTGGAGTCCCCTTGTCTCTTAGGTACATTTCTCTGCTAATATATCAATGCTGTCTGCCTGTTAAAGCCCCACGCTGTCTTAGATACATGTTCTCTCCAGATCATGGCCTATAAAAGTTCTCTCAATCTCTTACTGATATTTCCATGCTTCAGCAGTAGTTACAGGGTCCATGTTTCCATTTATAAGCAGAGAAGCATGTTGGTGTTCCTATAAACCTCTGGCATTACTTCCATATCCAATGTAGACTAAATAGTTACACAATTAATCTACCATACTCAACATTCGTTCCCTCAGTCAGCCTCGCATATTCAATCCAGACTGCGTAAATGTCAATCGTTATTTTTAATTGTAATAAAACAGTATTGAATTGAAAGGCGTTGGCTGCAGCTATTTGTTCAGTGACTATGATTAATGTCAGTCTCCGTGGATCCTAAATGTGTCACTGGAGGGTTTGCCTCTTTTATTAAAAAAGGATTCAGTTCAATGTGTTATCCCATAGTATAAGTGGGAGCATCGCCGACAGTACTAATAGGGATCAGCAGCTCCAGAGAGACACGGAGGAGAGATCAGAATCTGATAAATTAAACTGGAATGATCCAACAATGGACAGGAGTTTATCCACTAGTCTTTACTGGCTTCACCAACCTTCGACATCATTAGTATGGAGGATCCATGACGTACTGATTGTTATTCAAGCTGGTTACTATCCCATCCTCTCTATAGTTGGTGTTCCTGGTAAGTCATTCTAACTGTCTATTAAAGCAGGTTAAACTGAACTGTTGTTCATATTATTAAAATTAGGAAAAGTGGACGTCATTGTTTTCAGCTCCAATCAAAAATTCCATTCCTTAGAAATTATAAGGAGCAAATTACTAGTTTCAAATGACTCACAAATATGCGAGGAGAAACTCGAAAACTCTATAATCCTTCTAGCCCTGCACAGATCGATATCTCCGTATCCTCCCCACTCACTAATTCTGTCCAATACCACCATAATGATATCCTCATCTCCTCCTCAGCCACAGTGCACCTTCTGAGTAATCCTTCATTTGAGCCTCTGTTAAATCCGGATTCATCTGTTTCAAGCCCCTTCTAACCACATGTCCATCACAAAATAATTGCACTTGAAATGTTTAACTTGTTCTATGCACAGAAATTGTCTGACGGGAAGATGATGCATGGTGTAAAGTCATTGACTCATGATCTAGAGCCACAGAATGATAATCTGTTAATATGAAGAAAATTGGCGGCATTGAAGTGAAGCCATCATCATTAAGCATAAACAGCCCATCTGCTTGGCTCATTTCCTTTAGAGAAGGCAATGAGTCAACCTTCCCTGATCAGGTCTCTGTGTGACTGTAAACCCAAGACAATGTGTTTTACTCTTTACTGTCCTGTGGAACAGCTGAACCAGCCACTCAGTTCAAGATAGGCATAACATGCTGTCAGACCTATGAGGGAAGAACAAAAGGAAAGATAACTCCCTTCCTCTGCCTGTTTACCATATTCCTACAGCTCATTTCCATTCAGGTGGGTGACCATTCCTTATTTCAAGTGCATTCTTTCTTAGTCTTTCCCTGAGTGTGATGTTCATCTCCCGAAGCACCTCTGGTGTTGGCTGTGTTGATGCTCCCATATAGATGTAAGGAGCTTTTAAATTCCACGTCAGTCGCAGTGTAGCGAGAAGGAAAGGCTTTTTTACGCCACAGGAAAGAAATGGAGATGTCTCAGTGAGGAAAAGGAACTATTGTGACCAAACCTGAGAGTGTTGTTGAGGCAGTCTTTGGGACATTGTGGACAGATTTTCTTTCCTTTCTAAGAAATAATCACCCTGCCACAGAGAGAGTGCAAAGGTTTTTCACCAGACTAATCCCTGGGATGGTGGTTAAATGAGGGCTGAATGAAGATTAATCTTTAGCGCAGTGAGCGAATGAAAGATGATTGAATTGAAACTTAAGGAGAATGGACAGTCTCTCATGATGTTCTAAACAGACATTGATATGGTGATAAAATTCATGGCTTGTTTTACTCGGGTTACAAGAGCCTCTGAGGATGTTGTCCTCACCCAACCCCCACTCCCTATATTGAGAGAGAGAGAGAGAGAGAGACAGAGGCAGAGGGAGAGAGAGAGAGAGACAGAGAGACAGAGAGACTTTGATTATAGTGCATTTGGTTTGTGATCCGACACTGAACATGACGTTATCCAAAATCCTGACAGCAGCCACAATGCGTTCATTCTAAAGAAGTTAACTATTCCCATCATCTTCTGACCTCCATGGAGAACATGGGTCTGTCTACTCAGAGATGGAAGATGCCTCTTTGAGAGTTGATACAAAAATCTGGCTTCCCTCCTCACTGCCAGCAAACCACGTTAAAGTAGCAGACTTTCCACCGGCAATTGACCCATGAGGAACCTCGTAGAGCCATCCATGAGTGCAGTCTCTGCTCTATTTGTTTGTCGTATTGGAGCATCAATGACACCCTCCTGTTCATGTATAACCATCTCGTGGGGCTGAATGGCCTCCTCCAGGTCCCATGGAACAGGTTCAACGGGTTGATTGGACCCTACCTGATCCTGTTTAACAGTTCGATGCACTGACCAGACCCCTTCTCTTCCTGTGGAACAAGCAGGAATATTGAATGGGCTGTCCCTCTCCTTGTTCAATAGTTTTGATGGGCTGAATGGCTTCCACATTTCTGTATGTAACCAGCGTGAGATGTTGAATGAGCCCCTCTTTTAACTGTGTCGGACGGCACTGTTACATGAATGTGACCGACACTTTAACAGCACAGGCCTGAATGCTGTCCGGCATCAGGAGCTGATGGGAGACAAAATGTTCTGAACATTGTGTAACCCTCAGTGAGCATCCCCACCTCCGGTCTTATGATGGGGAAAGACTTTGATGAAGCAGCTGAAGATGTTTGTGCTGAGGAAGCTACCCTGAGGATCTCCTGAAGAGATGTCCCGGGACTGAGAAGAGTTTCGGCTCCCACCCACAGGCATCTTCCTTTGTGCTCTGAAAGGCCCCAGCCAGTGGAGAGGGGACACCTGATTCCCATTAAGCCCAAATAATATGGCACTTCCGATAACATTCGCAGTGAAATACTGCGTTGATATCAAAGCTATTCACTCTTTGCCGAGCCCCTATGCTCCCCTCTTGTTCATATCAATAGGTGACGGTGTCTGTGTGGGGAATGTTTTCCTCTCACAGAGGGTAGTGAATGTCAGAAATTATCTTGTCTCGACAGCTAGGGGAGCTACATCACTGAAAGTATTAAAAAAGGTGGTAGATGGATTTTTGACCTGTCAGAGAGCTGAGGGGGTGTGAAGAATTGGACATGAAAGATGAGTTAATATCAACAGTAGATCGGCCATGATCGTATACAATGTTTTGATTATCCGAACTACCTGATCCTGTTCCTTATGTTCTCATATTCTCTAATTACAGAGTTAATGTTCATAACTTTCCTGCATGTTCTGTTATTAAATGTTCCAATCAGAGAGAGCAAAGTACTTTATGAGTCATCACTTCGTGAGGTCTGGGGGCTGAATTCACAGTGAATCTGGGTCTATACCGTGACCAACTAATGAAGCCAAGTTGCAGAGAGGAGACACTCTGTAAAGCGACCAGAGTTGTCTTTCGAACCCAGGCGGGGTTTTGAAGTAACATATTCCAACCCACACCAAACTATGTGTGACAGCGGTGAGGGAATGAATGAGATCCTGTGTTACTGTGGACCAGGTATTTGGAGCAAGGTTCCCCCATCAGTAAAAGTGCAGGAGTTTGAGGGGCTGAATTGAACATAGGAATATAGGACTGAGGAGCAGGATTGGGTCATTAGACACGCTGTCACTGCACCACAAGGCACTAAGATCGTAGCTGCTCTGATTGTGGTTTCAACAGCACTTTTCTGTCTACATATAATTTTCCTACATGCACGTGTCTGTCAAATGTTTGAATACAGCACAACTTTGAAAAAAATGCAAACATCCAGGCCCCACAAATGTTTGGTAAAGGGAATTCCCACTTGAACAGTCCAATAAGTATTTTTCATTTGTGTTCCAACAAATTCTTGAGGGTCACTGTGTCCTTTTCCAGTCCCATTCCTCCACTGGCTACAACAAATTTTAAATGTAGCCAGTTTAGTGTTATGACCAATTGTATAGGACTCAGACTGGGTCATTTTTTGAGAAAAATGCGAGATGCAAGAAGTTGAACTCACAACAAATGGTAAAAGAAAGAGTGTCCCAAATGTTTTTTGCCTTTGAAATTATTCTGCTCACACAAGCTGCTGGGAATGGGATTTATATGTGGAACAGTTGGATTTGGCTGAACTCCGTTTGCTTCCAGCAGTGGAGAGATTCCAATGAGACCTCACCAGGAATCCTTCACAAGTGGTGAAGATAACTCAGGGATTTTATGGTCTCACATTTTGCTATCCGGTGGACAAAGTAAGAGAGAGGGATCAATCAGCTGCTGCTTCTCAGGCAGGGAACAGTTTTCTCCCTCTATATGTTGAACCATACAATAACGTCAACTGAACATCAAACTGGGCCATGTGTGCTCTCCTGGAGCATTCTCTGGAATGGATGATAATGGACGAAATGAAGGTGCGTCATCGCTGTTGTTGTCCACAGTGCCTTTCATTAGAAACAAAAGTCCCTGCTTTATCATCTGATGACATGTTTATATGCGTCTGTGTAATTTGTAAATATAATACAAATATAATACGTGTGTTGATATCAATGCATCTTATTCTTAAAATTATTCTCTAGACTTAAACTCCTTATCAAGAGGAAACATGCATCCAGTTAAAACAACTTTCAGAAAGTCATGTATGGTTCATGAAGAGTTCTAATCTCAGATCAAAACTGATAATACCCCATAACAAAAGGCCTTCCTTCCAGGAATGTGTGAAGGGAAACATCAATGAAAATCTTCTGAAAGAAATATATTTTTTTTACGTTTAGGCGATCAAATCTGCACACAGTGTATCCGATGTAGTCTCAGCAATGCCCCCATTCGGATGCAGTAAAACATTCCTCATTAAACCTGATACCCTTTGTTAATAACAGCGCCATTCCAAATCATTTACTGCATCTGCAGACTGACTTCATATGATTCATGTCTCAGGAACATGGAAACGGCCTGTATAACAGAGTTCTGCAATCTCTCTCCATTTAAATTGCTCGCCATTGTTTTATCCTTCCTGCCACAATAGACAACTTACCTTATGTTCTTTCTGCTGAAGGTTTGCTTACTAACCTTCCTTGTCTGTATCACATTGCAGACTCAGTACCTCCATTTGATGACATATTGAATGATTATCGTGGTGATGCGCGAATTTAGCTTCACGCCATTCAGTTCACTTCGTCCAGAACTTTGATACAGATTATTTGATGATCCCACAGTGATCTCTACACCAATACACAAGTTACAGCTTTGCAACCTGAAAATAAACATATATCTCGACTCTCTATTTCCCGTTAGCCACAGCTTCCCTGTTCCTGCGTAGCACCTAAGGTGGTTTGAATGGTCTCCTCCTGGGCTGTGTAATGTACTCAACGAGCGGAGTTACTTCATTCTCTATTCCCGTGTAACTCCTTCGAGGGGAAGAATGGTCTTCTACCGTTTCATTATAACGATCCCGCCTGATTGAAAGGGGTGGTCCCCTACCTTGTAACAGCATCGAGCGAGAACACATGGGGTAGGTGCAACAGTATATCTCTGCAACAGCTTCGAGGGCTGGATAAGGGAACAACACATTGGGAAGGGGAAGCAGCATATCTCTGTAAGAGCCTTGGGGTGATTGAGAGAACAACACATGGGATAGGTGCTGCAGTATATCTCTGTGATAACCTTGAGGGGTGGATTGAAGGAACAAAACATGGGGTAGGGGCAGCAGTACATCTCTGTAACAGCCTCGAGGAGGGATTGATGGCACAGCGCATGGGGTAGGGGCAGCAGTTGGCCTTTTGGCTGCACCATTCAGAATGCTCATAACTAATCCGATTGTCCTTCTCCTGTCTGTTCCCAATAAACATTGACTCTCCTGTCCAGCAAAGATCAGTCAAGCTCAGTGTTGAATATCTTCAATAACCGAGTCTTCACTGCTCCCTGAGGATGAGGACACCACAGATAGCACAACACTAAAGTGAAAGGGACGTCCTTATTTCATTGTGGCACCCGTTATTTTAAACAGTGTTAACCTAACATCAAATCACCACTTCTTTTCAGACATAAGGACACAATAATTAGGAATAAACAGAAAGCATTCTGGACTTCAAACCTGCCCCACATTCCCGCTGCCCCTTTCCAATCAAATATGTATCAAACCCAGCCTCTGTTGCTGTCTCAGAAAGAGAATACCTGATAGCACAACACCACAAGAATATTAAAGCAAGGAGCAGAATGAGGCCATTCGGCCCATCGTGTGTAAAATTCCGTTAAATAATTTCTTATATGTACCTCAACCTCATTCTTCTGCCTTCTCCCTAGAATCCTTGATTCCCTTACAAATCCGAAGCATATCGATTTGCATCTTAATGACACTTGTTTCTGTTCCTCTGTGTGTCTGTGTGTGTTAGTGTGTGCGCGTCTGTATGTGTGTATGTGCCTGTGTGTGTGCCTGTGTGCGTGTGTGTGTGTGCGTGTGTCTATTTGCTTGTTATCTGTGGGTTTGTGTGTCTACGTTCTGTCTGTCTGTGTATCAACCTATGTGTTTCTTAATCAGTTCTGGTCCCATTATAGGAAAGATGTGGATGCTTTTGACAGGTTTCAGAGGAGGTTTACCAGGTGTTGCTTGGACTGGAGGGCCTATCTTGTGAAGAGAGGTTGACTGAGCTCGGACTTTTTTCATTGGAGAAAAGAGGAGGAGAGGGGACCTAATTGAGGTATACAAGATAATGAGAGGCATAGATAGAGTTGATAGCCAGAGACTATTTCCTAGGGCAGATATGACGAACACGAGGGGTCATAGTTTTAAGCTGGTTGGAGGAAAGTATCGACGTAATGTCAGAGGCGGGTTCCTTACACAGAGAATTGTGAGAGCATGGAATGCGTTGCCAGTAGCGGTTGTGGAAAAAGGTCATTGGGGACATTTAAGAGACGACTGGACATGCATACGTTCACAGAAAGTTGAGGGTGCATAAATGAGGATCAGTGGTAGCACAACATCGTGGGCTGGAGGGTCTGTTCTGTGCTGTACTGTTCTATGTTCTATGTTAACTGTGTTTGTGGTTTTTTGTATGTGACTGTATATGTCTCTGTGTGTGTATGCCTATCTCCCTGTAAATATTGTGTGTGTTTGTATAGAAGGATACAGCGCA